>NC_056739.1:1188459211-1188641711 GCF_019279795.1 Protopterus annectens
TGAGTGTTGCCATTGAGATTTTTGACATAGCTATAGAATGCTTTGTGATTGTCTTTCGGAATCAGTGGCAATTTTGTTTTCATAACTAGCTTTGGAGGATTTTATGAGGGATCCATTTCCTCAGTAATGTTACTTTCCACCTAGGCATTAAGCCATCTACTCTCTACCTGAAACTAACAACATGAAGGTCTTGTTTCTTTTTTACAAGTGTTATTGTACATACTAGTGAATTTTTTTTTCTTCTCCCATCTGTGTATTAAATGTATAATCAACAACCGTATGTTATCTGTCATATATTGTTGCAATCTACTTTGTCCTATTGGAGCTTTTCTCCCCGGGCCTCCGCTGAAAATGGACATGTGTCCAGTCAGACTATCCCGGTCAACAAATGTAAAATAAATAAAAATAAAAAATCTCAGCTTCTTACTGAGGCTGACCAGGGAGTTCCTCCAATCATGGGATTTTACTCTTTTCTGCAACAGCTTCTTTCTTCTGTTGTAGAGTTTATTTATGGCAGAAGGCCACCAGATTGGCTTCCTTTTTTGGAGGATAGCATCTTGGTTCTGCTAGGGATAGCATGATCCATGCACTCGTGTAAGTGCTTATAAAGTGCATTTGTGTAGGGTTCAGCAGTCGTACCTCTATTGTCCATCTGCATGGGTGTCGTGAAGTTTGCCACTTCTGTCTTAAGAAGCGTGAAGTTGGCTTTGGAGAAATTTTTTACGGTTGTTTTCCTAATGGGGGATGGGAGCGGGATGTGGATGTCTAGGGTAATTAGCTTGTGGTCAGATCTGACCAATGAGGAGCTGACCTCTGGTGTGGAACACCAGTCACCCATGTTGGTGATGACCAGGTCTAGGATATTGCTGCCCCTGGTGGGGGTGTGGATAAGTTGATCCAAAGCATTGAAATTGATGATTTCCAGAAAACATTGAGCAAAAGAGTTGGTACATGAGTAGTTTTCCCAGTTAATGGTAGGGTAGTTGAAATCACCCATTATTAGAGTGTTGGGTTGTATCTTAATATTTTCCAGTGTATCAAGAAAAGAGGAGTGGGAATCCTGGGGCATGGTGGGGGGTCTGTAGCAAGCTACAATCTGGATTGCGGTTTTGCCCAGAGTTAGTTGAACTTGGATAATATCAGATGCATTATGTTGAGCAACTAGCTTGGAGGTGTGGCTATCCTTAATGAATATGGACTAGCCTCCACCTTTAGTGTTTCAGTCTGAGTTTGGTGGCCGAAAGGTGTGGTATGAATTATAGCCTGGTAATGCAGGGGTGCTCTCTGGAGCTTTGAACCAGGTCTCTGTCACTGCACAGATCTCAATGTTCTCCATTTTATGGAGTGCCTCAAGTGAGTGCATTTTGAGGTTTAGACTTCTAGCATTGAGTAGCATTACCCTCAGATTCTGCTTGCTTGTACCTGTTACGGTGGTGAATTTGTCATTTGAACCTTGCCTAAAAAAGGCACTATAGGGGTGGCAAGAGTGTTTGCCAGTATCCGGAATTCCAAGGGCGACAGGTGCAGGCCATCTCTGGCAAAGCAGCGTGGTCTGTCAATCATGTCATCCCAGGCAGACAGATACTGGATTCCCTTAGAATGACACCAGAAGCTTAGCCAATTGTTAAAGTCAATCATTTTTTCCTTGTACTGTAGTGTCATTCTGGGAGATGGCATGATGCTACTCAGGGATAGGGTCATACCGGCCTGGGCTACAAGATTGGAGAGCTCATCCATGTCTCTTTTCATGTAGTCCAGGGAGGTATGTCTCAAGTCATTCACGCCAACATGGACAATGACAGAGTCATATTTGTATTTGTTGTGGAGTGACCTGAGTGCGTGCATTATGTGGCAGATCCTGGCACCTGACAGGCAGCTGACAGTAACTTTTTCCTTGTTTAGCCTGGTGAGTGGAACATCAGTGTGCCTGACTATAGAGTCACCTATGACTAGAGTGCTGGATAGGTTATGCCTTATGGGCTGTAGTTGAGTGGCACACTGAGCATGTGGGCTATGTGTCATTTTGGTTGTGTTGGGGGGTGGAGGTTGCTTGCATTTCTGCTTTGGAGGTCTCTGTTGTTTAGGCAGATTTGTACTGAGAACCTCCGCGAATGTAGGTGTGTGTTTTGTGGTTCTCTGTGTGTGTTTTGGTGGTGTAGGTTTTGAGGGACTATGTGATGAGTGTGGTGTGGTGCAAGTGTTTACCTTCTCCTCTTGACTGTCTAGGCCAGTCTTTGGTGAAGAGAGCTTTGCTTCCAGTTTGGCTATATAAGTGCATCTCTCACAGGTCATAGTGTTGGGTAGTAGGAGGAGAGGGTTGTCTGTGTACATGAGGCAATTGCTGCATTGTCCCAAGATGCCCAGATTCATCAGGTAGACAGGAGAAAACACCGGGAGATGACCTTTAGACATGCCTGAATAAGTGCTTATTTATTAAGTACTAAAAGCTGTTTTCCTCTAGACAAGTGAGGAAAGTTGAGTGCTGTAGTAATTTGTAACTTATTTAGTGCTTACAATGAGTTCCGAACAAGTGCTGAGATCAAAGAAACAGATGAGTGCTAAAACTAAAAAGCTGGCTAATTCCAAGGGAAATTTTGAAGAACAGACTTTATGGCGCCAGGAATAGTTTAACCCCAGTTAAGTGGGGAGGGGGGCTTAGGAGCTCACAAACAGTCCTGGACACAGCAAATCCGTATCTGACCTGCCACAGGAAAGGGGGGAAGCAAGCTTAGAATGTTTTTTTCCAGTAAAGTGGAAATGGAGAAAGCTGGAACAGAAGTTAATTCAATGTTAAGAATCTGAGTGGGTTGGCCTTCACAAATGTTCTCTATTAGATTGAGTGAACTAATGACACTAGACTGGGAGGAGTGTCACAGATCAAATATACAGTATGGGCAGGCAACTGCAAAGCCACCAAGTATAAGAACACACAGCACTAGGAAGGGTTGGTGGGAAAAATTACAGTTCATAGCTGTAGCCACTAAATGAAAGTTTTAAACAGATCAAGGAGCAGACTCGAGAATGCTTTTAACTGTAACAGACAAAAATGCACAGAAAAGCTTGGATAGAGCACTCACAAACAGAAAATACAACTCTAAGTATGAAAAAGCAGTTTACAGTTAAGTAATGTTAAAACAGTATAAAACAGTACATAAATGCAGTGAAACAATAAAAAAAGCTTTATAACAGTGCAAAAATATAGTAGATCAACTGTATAGCACAATTATAAGCATTTTAAAAGTGTTGTTCAGTGAAATAAGTGTAAGAAATACCTTAGCCTGCTCTTGGAATCTTAAGGAATTTCCACTTATGCAATGCAATCCAGAGCCTGACAATACAAGCAGAACCTTATAAGACACAAGGTTTATATAGCAGTAAGAATGGAGGAGTTGGAAGACCAGATTACTAGTCATCCCCTGCTATTACCCAATCACTCGTACTACAGAAGGTCAGGAGGCCTTGTTACTCTCAATAATAATGAAGACAATCATCAGAAAATGGCTGCCAGAAACACAGGAAACTCAAACAAGATTATGCCACCTGAGCAGAACACAGAAACCTCACTTTAAAAGCATAGAAAGAACACCCACAAAGAGAAAATACAAGTCTCAGTATGAAAAAGCAGTTTACAATTTAGTAATTTAAATAAAAAAAGCAATTATAGCAATGCACACTATTACAGTTCCTAGCTGTAGCCACTAAATGAAAGTTTTAAACAGATCAAGGAGCAGACTCGAGAATTCTTTTAACTGTAACAGACAAAAATGGACAGAAAAGTTTGGATAGAGCACTCACAAACAGAAAATACAACTCTCAGTATGAAAAAGCAGTTTATAGTTACGTAATGTTAAAACAGTATAAAACAGTACATAAATGCAGTGAAACAATAAAAAGCTTTATAACTGCAAAAATATAGTAGATCAACTGTATAGCACAATTATAAGCATTTCAGAAGTGCAGTTCAGTGAAATAAGTGTAAGAAATAACTTAGCCTGCTCTTGGAATCTTAAGGAATTTCCACTTATGCAATGCAATCCAGAGCCTGACAATCAGTCATTGTTGATTGCTTTCAAGTAAGTCAAGGCAGACATTAACATTAATAAAAAAGCTCTCTTGTAAAAATATGTGAAAGAAGGTATCACTAGTTGAAGAAACTAAAGGTATGGTTCATCTTAAGCACTATATCCCCTTCTGGGGCTCTAGTATCCAAAATGATATTATGTGGTATGAGACTGAAAACAAAGATAAAAAAGCATTTACCATTGTCAGATGTTGGTTTGCACTGGAGCTGAACTGTAGTAAAAGTGGGTAAAGATGTGTGGTCAATGTAATAAGAAAGCATGAGGCAATTGGCCATTAGACACAAGAAAATAATTATTTAGATAATTCAAAAATTTACATTACTCAAGGCTTATGAGTAGAGGACACTGCATTTTCACCTTTCTTGATTCAACTGTTCAAATTCATGTCCATGTGTAATATTAATCATTTTGCTTAATAAAGTTAGGAAGTAGTGTGTCATACTCCACAATGAAACATTGTTTGTTTTCTGTTCATAGGTTCATAGGTGTTTACTAGGCTAATGACCACAAGGGCCTTTTTTTTTAAGCCCCATGCATCCCAAATCTCTCTGATGTGTTGTAATACTGATAAAGTGTAAGCAGGGCCTGGGAGATGAAACATTTACAGGTTGCAGTGTGTCTGTTAGAGACATACTGGGTATGTATGTTTTCTTTTTTGTCTCAACTTCCTGACTCACAAGATAAGACTCCAGTGTAATTTAATTTGCAGTTCTACTCCACAAGGGTACTGCAAAGTCTCTTGGAGAATGCACTACAGGTAATATTGCAGGATCTGTAGGAATACATTAAACTCCAGATGAACTGCCCAAACCAGTAAATAAATCATACTTTTTAAGAAAATCATGAAGACAGAATATTTTTGTATCCACAGTGTCACCACACATTCAAGCTTGGAATTGTTTTCATCATGTTAAGCCTCTGACAAGTTAAATAACCCAGCAGAGTGGTAGCACTATTTCTGTGAAATTTATGAAGTAAAATCATATATATAGCCATAAGAATGATCACTGCTGCAGTACCCTTAGCTATATGGGTTGTATCCCACCAAGTATATAATAGCCAGACAACTTCCAAAGCTTCAGGGCACTTTGCACACACCCCCAGTGCCAGTAAGCTCTAGCTGAGCTGACTAAAAAGGCAGGTTTGGATGCCAAGCTCTTCTGAGTTTTCCTGCCGCAAAAGAATATGCTCCTTTGCAGACTTTCTAGGATTGACGGTTGTCTTGTGTTTTTCCTTTGCTGCACAGCGTGACGAAAAGAGATACTGCCAGCCCAGCTAGCTGGAATTTTGTAAATAATTATGTCATTTGTAAATGCTAACCTGATTTATGTAGAAGTGTAATAAAAGGAGGTACTGCCAGAATAGCTATCTGGAATTTTGTAAATAATGATGTCATTTTTGAATCTCAACATGATTCAGATAAGATGTTTGTGTTACAAATGTATTAGAGATATATGTCATATAAGATTGTTTGTGCAGACGTGTGCTGAAGAGGTATTTTGCAAAGTGCTGTTTGAAATGTATCCACAGTGTACCCTACTGGAAGAGAACAGAAATGTACATACACAATTGTAACTGTTTAAATGTATATATTTTAACAATGGAAACTGGAACATAAGTTAATTTCAGAAAAATAGCTGAAATTAAATTACTTTATGGCAGCAAGAAGACACAATGTCTAAAACTTGGGAACTCTCTGTTGTTTTAGAAGTGTTTTATTGTTTTATGACTTCCAGTCTTTGCCACAGATCCGAGGAAAAAAACCTACGTCTATGTATTTTCACAGGTAGATGCTAAATACTGCCAGATTCCAGCAGTGGGGGATTTACCTGGGATAGAGTCAGATGACAAGAAATGATGTCATTCTGCAAGCTGAGATATTAATTTAAGAAGTCTCTTAGTGAGACACAGCATTCTGCATTATGTCTTTGACCTCACAACAACAACTAGAAAAGATCCATTCACCAAATCTGCCTTGCTCTGATGAAGTAAGTCTAGAGAATAGTATAATTCTCTTTGATATAGTCAGGAATATAGCAACACTTAGTTTAGATATTTTTCTTTATTTGAGACTATCCTGCAATGTTGTTTTATTTATTTTACATTTGTTGACCAGGATTGTCCGACTGAGCTGAAGAGCCCTTTTTCAGCAGAGGCCTGGGGAGAAAATCTCCAACATATTATACAATTTTCGTTATAAATTAGCATTAAATAGCAATGTTACAGGATTATTACAAGGCATTAAGCAGCAATGCAATGTTATACAGTGTCAATAATTAGGAGTATAGCAAAACTATTTTAAGATGTATAAAAATAAATTTGTCATTAAGATGAATATAGTTTTTGGGGTAAGTGGTTATAAAAAACATGTTTTATCATAATGTAGTTGCATGAAGGCAGGACAATTACAATAGAATGTTTCTCTGATGTGATTTGCTTAGTATATTTTAGAAGACGGAAAGAGTAGTCAAGGAAGATTAGAGAGATTTAGTGAGAAGAGTGAGTTAAGGGCAGAAAGTAGATTAAGGTATGAGAAGTAGGAGAAATTTAAGGAGGGAGAGTGCAGTGACTGGACCAGTGACTTTTAAAGTGCTCTTTGGTGGCTGTCTTAAATTGTTTAGGATATGTAAGGGTCCTGATTTCTAGTGGAAGGCTATTCCAGGCAATAGCAGCATGATAGCTGTACATGTTGCATCCAAATTTAAACTTGGGTTTGTAGATTTGTAGTAGGTCTTGGTTAGGGCTTCAGGGAGGTCTGGTGAGAGAATAATGGGAGATGAGAGGAAATGGTGCTGGGTAGTAAGAAGGCTGGTATAGGATAGAATGGATGATCTGGAGCTGAGAGAGAATAAGCTGGTGGGGTAATTCAAGCCAGTTTAGGTGTTTTAGAGAGAAACAGTGATGGGTTTTGCAGGTTTGTTGGGCAGAAAATCTAGCTACCTTGTAGGCAGATTCGAGTTTGGTCAGGAGTGCTGAATTAAGATGTGTGAAAATTTGAGAAATGTACATTAGACTGGGTAGAAGGTAGGAAAGAGAGAGACAGTAATCTTGGCTTCAGAGGGTAAGGAATTTCTTGTTACGGTAAAGGAGCTCTAGATTTGAAAGAGTCTTTTTGATACAGTTATTAACATGCAAGTCAAATTTAACCTGATCGTCAACATCCTTAACTCTCAATTACCTCCGGATATTGAGTGGGCGGCAACCAAAGCGCAAATTAGGGGGATACTTATTAAAAAAGCAAACTATTATAAAAAAATTCACCTTAAGGAAGAACAGGAGCTAGAATCTAAAATCCAAAAACTTGAGAATGACCTATTAATAAACTATAAAGCTCAAACTGAAACCGAAATCCTGAAGCTTCAAAAAGACCTATACCTATTACATAACAGCAAACTATCCTTCTATAAAACCAAAGTCCTAGCTAACTATTCTAATGAATTGCAAATACCATCTCGAGCACTGGCCAGAATTATAACCCAAACTAATTCTCCCTCTCAAATATCAGAAATACTCTATGAAAACAAACATTACACAAACATTGAAGACATTAACAAAATCTTCGAACGAATATATTCATTGACCTATGGAGACCAAATATCAATAGCCACAAAAGAAGAAAGAACTCATTTCCTCCAAAGTCTCGATTTCCCAAAATTAGATTTAAAACAACAGGAAAGGTTAATTGAACCCATCTCTACCAATGAAATAACCATAACAATTCAACAAATGAAACCACATAAAGCTCCAGGCCCTGATGGTCTCACAACTGAATTTTATAAAACCTTCTCCCCTATCTTAACTCAAATTTTATCCCATATACTGAACTATATAATAAACAATAAAATCAATGACCCCCACTTTAATGCATTTAAAACTATTTTTATACCCAAAGAACAAGCTGACCCAAGAAACCCAGGTAGTTATAGACCTATCTCACTATTAAACATTGACACTAAAATATTAACATCCTTGCTGGCAAACAGACTGAAAAACTTAATAGATAAAATTATTTCCCCTGAATAATCTGGTTTTACAACTCTCAGACAAACGAGCGATAATACACTAGCTCTTAATACTTTAATCTCCTATGCTAAACACTCTAACTTAAATGTATACGCTCTAATTATCGATGCCCATAAAGCCTTTGATAGAGTAAATATAGAATTTTTATTTCAAGCACTGCCCTACTTCAATATTCTGCAAAAATTCATCCAGATTCTACAAATTCTATACAATAACCCATACACATCTTTATACATTAACAAAACTTGGTCTAAGAGAATTTTAATTAAAAATGGAACTCGACAAGGATGCCCTCTATCTCCTATTCTCTTTAACTTATATCTGGAACCACTCTTCTTGAATATCAAACAAAACCTTTACCATAACCCCCCAATAATATATAACACCAAAATCTTCCTCTCAGCCTTTGCAGATGATTTAAACATCTATTGTACTACACCAATCTCAGATGTAGATAAAATATTATCTGCTATAGAACACTTCTCAAAAATATCAAATTACAAATTAAATCTTAAAAAAACTAGCATATTTCTTTTAAAACCCCCCAAACCATTCTCGCTTTTACCCCTAATAGGAAAAATAAAAACAAAGGAGGTAATCAACTATTTAGGTATTACTTTTTCAACAAACAACAAAGATTTCTACTCAAACAATATAACTCAAAAATGGCAGAATATCATTTTAGACCTCAACAGATGGAAAAACCTAAAATTACCTTTCCTGGCTAAAGTCTCAGTAATTAAAATGAATGTATTACCCAGACTACTTTATATATTCAGGAATACCCAATTAAACATACCAAATAAATTTTTTAGGCAGATTCATACTTTGCTTGCAAAATTTATATGGGATCCTAAAAACACCAGAATTTCATATACTAAACTTTCGATCCCAAAAAGTAAAGGTGGCTTAGACCTTCCCAACTTTGAGATCTATTAACTAATCATGAATGCCAATAGAATTCTGCGTATAGTGGAACACAACCCAAAAACTAAGGATTGGTCCCCCACGTGGATAATAATATACCAAAAACATATCAAAAGCTTGGATATAAACCCCAAAGCTCTACCCTTTCTAAATACCACCTTAATGAAACCATACAGTATAATAGAACCCATTAAACACTCTATCCTACTAACTCAAAAACTCTTTAAATACTTAAATCTGACACAAGCTATGATGATGTTACAACCTTTACAGAAAAATCCCAACCTCAAAATAAACAATCAGACCCTAAATCTAAACCCCTTCCCTAGATTAATTAATATAACCGTTCAAGATATATACCCACTTCTAAATGGTTCTATACAAGAAATGAGGATTCAACTGAACCTTCCTAAATCCTACCTAGTAATTCTAAGGCAAATTAAAGAACTATGTTCCAGCTATATACAAAACGGCAATATAACCAACAACGATTTATTAACTTGTAATTCCCTATGGAAGACCATCCTTTCAACTAAAAAATATATCACTAAATCATATAAACTAATCAAAGACATTAAATTCCAGAAAGACATACTTGTTTCGGACTTTTGGAAAAAAAATAATCCATCCATTGATAACTCTCAACTAATTCAAGCAATTAATTTAACAAATAAGTCGATACCCCTTAAAAAACTAACATTTACCCAGCACATGAATTATAACAATGCATATTTCACTCGTTATTTTACATAACTTTAACTCTAAGAAATCCCCTCTTTGTCCACACTGCAAAACTCTATCAGCCAATATACTTCATCTGTTCTGGAGCTGTAAATGTGTATTTAAACTTTGGAACTCCCTTAAATTTCAATTACAAAAAATGGGCTATCAATCATCCACTCTGACCTGGGAATTTACTCTCCTACATATCATACCAAAGAATATTTCTAAAACTCATGCAATTACTATGATTAATCTTTTTCTCCTAATAAAACTCTGTATAGCAACCAATTGGCTTAACCTAACTAACATTTCCTGGGAGAATTTTAGATAATGGCAACTAAGCTTCTCTTAGCCCAAAAGATTTTAATTGACAAGGGGAATAAAAACATCAAGCACAGGAAATTATGGGAACAAACGTTTAATATTATTCTGGCCTAGCTCATTACAATATATTAAAATTAACTACATATATAAAGCCCCATATTAACCTATATCTATAGCCCACAAAACATTTCTTATTTTTCTTCTCCCTCCTTTTTATAATGTATATTTTTAATCACAATAACTTTCACTGAATTGTAACCTTTTCTCTCTTGAGTATTGAAAGCATCCTTGTATATAGTGTAAATAGCATTGTTTGATTGTGTGATATTACCTCTACATATTATACTATGTTTGGTACCTTATATCAATGAAAATAATAAAGAATTTTTGAAAAAAAAAATTTAAGCTGATCATCAATGGTTATGCCTAAGAGCTTAGTGCTGGATTCTACCTGAATGGAAGTGTTATTAAGGGACTGTATAGAGAAGGAGGGTTTAATATTGAATTTTTTAGGTAGGAAGACTAATAGCTTTGTTTTTTTAAGGTTAAGGATGAGCTGGTTGTTGGAGAGTCATGTTTCAACTAAAATAAATATTTTATATTTAAATATTAATATGAAAAATATATATTATATAAAATTAAATATTTAAATATTTCCTGTGATTTTTGAACTCTGATGTCACTGTAAATGTATATTTCGTATTGTCTTGTTTTATTATGTATTATTAAATACATTTAAACCTTTCATTGTGGCTGATCTGTCTAGAGATACCAAAGTTCTGAGAGTACTTGCATATTTATTTGGTGACACTGTGGGCCACTCCTAATAGCCTTGTTCTTGGTCACACTGCCATTTGTATTGATAGTAATATTTACAGAATAAAACTGGACACCCTTTGTTAAGAGCCTTAAAGTAGCTGATAAGGGGTTCTGGTGGCAGTGATAACTACTTTATAGTCTGGGCAGAAGGGGGCATAACTAGTAAACCTGTGCCAGCCTTTCCCAGGGGTGTGTGTGTGTGTGTGTGTGTGTGTGTGTGTGTGTGTGTGTGTGTGTGTGTGTGTGTGTGTGTGTGTGGGGTGGGGGGTGAAAAACAAATCTCCAAGAGTGTGTATGTCAGCTACTTAAACAGGGACATGAAGCACTGGTTGGACAGAGAGAGTGTTGGAGGACTTAGCTTGGAAGCCTGGCTAAGGACTCTACTCTATAGCTGTGCCAGTGGGGAGTCTTACTGGGGACCTGGAGAAAGAGGGAGAAACCAGCCCCGGCACGACTACCAGAGAATTTTCTCCTTCTGAATTTGGCAGGCACCCTGACCGGTGTCAAGACATCTGGATATAAAGGGATATTAGCTGGCACCATAACCTCAGCTCATTCTAGCTATTGGAGCCCAAAGCAGAGTGCTAGTCAGTGCCTCTGTCAGTCCACTGTAGAGGAAGTTGATGTCTAAAGCTAAGGACCCCATTGGTGAGCTTTTCATATGTTTCTTGACTAATGTCCGTGAAAGTTAATAACTGTCCACCTAGGCTTATCATAAAAAAATGTGAAACGCTTTTGCAGTCCTGTCTGACAATTGAGGTTGTGGCACAAGCCTCTGTCGAGACCTTTTTGGAGTTAAATATGCTGCTGGGTCCCTCTACTTCCGCACAAGCTGAAGGACTTTGCAGGTTCCAACTTCAAACAACCACTCTGTAATTGACAAAGGGATGTTTGTAGATTTTTGTCATGAGGAGATTGCCTTGGTTCAGGTCATCTATATTTGTCTGCCTACTTGCATCCCAGCATAGCAAGGAAGTCACCCTCAGGCCAAAGCCTAAGGTCTCACATCGAAAGGCTGCACCCAGCTTTTCCCAGCCGAGGCCTACTAGTTCCCACTCCCAAACTCAGGCCTATCAGCAGTACGGAGAAGCTTGGCTGAGGATTTGATCACCATAGTCATCTCCAGTTGCCTTTCTCTCCCAGGTTCTGACCCTGAATCTTCTCCGTATAAAATTACTTTAAACATTTTTGCATTATGGATGAACAGTATTGTTGGAGATTAAAACACCACAGCAGTTCATTTTAGTCTCAAAGCATTACCTTAATGTTTCAGTTTACTTTCCCAAGTATGGGACAATCAAACTTGTATGCCGAATTTCTAAGAATCTTTATGTAACAGCAGTATTGAATGGGGGTAGTATTATTTTATGTGATTAACATTTTTTTCTACATGAGTATCTTCTAAATAACAGAAAGATACATAACTAAACCAATTAATCATATGTATTTGCAAGAAATTACAATAGAGTACATCAGTGAAAATTAAGAGACAAATATTAGCAACATTTTTCCCATTAATCTCACAGAATTGCAAATATTATTTTGGAGAATGTGTATATGCAGGTCTAGAAGTACTTTTACTTTGATATTGCTTTTGCAACTTTTCAAGGTACATGTCAACTACTTCACCACTGTTACTTCACCAAAAATGGTCATAAAGTTAAAGTATGGATTTTTAAAATCACAACTACTGAATTGTCAACATTTAAAATGGATGAGCGGCTCTGGATCCCAAAGAAGACAGCTGACCCACTTCACATGTCCTGATCCTGTGTGTCTGTTAAGTGATTTGTTAGAAGTTATAGTTGTTCAGCTAACTAACTTGCAAGTCCTTCGAGTCACTGTGTCTTTAAGCGATTAACTGGAATTTAAAACTGTTGTTTTGCAAGTAAAACTGCAGCTTGAATTGCAGAAAAGACATAAAACTTGGTCTTGTAGGTTGTTTGTATTTCATTCAGTGTTACCTGTTTTAAAACTTAACTATTTGTAAGGTGGAGCTACTGAAATGAAAGTAAGGGAGAGTGTAAAGGCGAAAATGGAATGTATACTAGTTATGATTTCATGTTTTATGACTGAATTTGCTATTCACACTGTACGTTTGAATGGATTGAGTCAGACACTTATATGGCCTCATTTATGGAGGGTGAGGTGTAAGAGAAGAATGAGGACAGGAGGCAGATGAAAGAGAAAAGGGAAGGGATTAAGATGAAATCAGTGAATCTTTAAGATAAGTCAGGAAGGTGGGAGATGGCTGTGATGCTGCAATGGTTGTTGCATATTTTGAATTGAGGAGGTTCTTTTTTTCCCCTGCTCTACTGGTGAAAAGTATGGAACTTTGTGCATGACTGAAGAAAAAAGAAAGCAAATAGGTGAACCTATGACCATTCATGTTGAATTAGACTTCATACAGAGGGCAAAAAGCTAGACATAATTGGAAGAAAGAGTGTCAAGTATTCAAAGGTATTTTTATGTTTATTTGGCTTTATTTACATTGCCCCTTTAAATGACAAAATGATGGAACAATTCCAGTGGACATTAGTATCATCACAAATATTAAAATATTTTTAAACTGAAGTTTTATTTAAAACTTACATACATAAATTATGTGAATATGTTGCCCTTGGAATGTGTGTGAGAGTAAATATGTGCCTTTTTTAAACACTTTTATTGAAATATATATCTTCTTTAAATACCTTTATTGGAATATGTGCCTTTTGATGATGTCATGGCACTAAGTAGGGTGGTAATAACAAATACAGTGCAATAGTGTATAGTTTTTTTGACACAAGGCATAATGGCGAAGGTACAACTTGACAGATGTATTGGGGGCACAGATTCAGGAGACAGTATACAACAGGATCAAGTTAATTATGCACAGCAGGGGTGTAAGAAGCTAGAGAGAGAACTGAAGCATCTGGAATGCAGGAGGGCACATTGTTGGGAAAGCAGTGAAGCTAATAAGGAACTGCTATCAGTATGTGATAGCAGCAAGACTGGGACAAGTAAAAGCTGCAGTTAGTAAGGAATTGTAGTGCAGTGTTGTAAACACAAATGACACATATGCACCCTATACAGGCTGATATTTAGGTTTAATATTCTTTTTATTTTTTGTCCCTGCTTCAGAATGCTGAAGAGATGATAACGGAGAAATCCCTATGCAGAAACCAGATGCAGTATGTCAAAGGCATAAGAGGCAGTTTAATTATGCTTTATTAACATGAAGAGTTCCCATGATAAGTAACTCTGGTGCTTGAGTTTCATCTGCAGTGCTGTAATTCAATATTGTATATGTTGTAGGAGCTGAGACTTAATGCACAGTGAGAGATAAGGATCGCTGACATGTAATTAGGCAAGTTCAGGGACAATACGTTTACATTTTAAGATGGCTTATTAGGAGATTTAGCTCCTTAACTGAGATTGATGAGGATATAATAAAGGATAAGCTGGGGCTCAGCACTGGTGTAAGCAGTTAACTGAAATGGGGCACCTAAGCTGTCTATGGGCCAGAAGGGAGAATGTTCGGTATCCCTGGAAACTCAGAGGCCTTATGTGTTTGCTAAAGAAAAAGAAGGTGATGTTGGAATAGTTGTGGCAGCAACCCTAAAAAAAGAAAGGGATACCGATGAGATCGAAGAGGGGATGCAAACAGTAGTTATGGAGGAAACAAAACTTAAGGTGGTAGAAGTTGTAAGGTTATATAAAATGACTTTAAAAGGGCAAATGGATTAGAGAGCCCCAGAGGCAGAGGGTGAGGGCTAGTTATTTTACTATAAGAGGAAAACAGTGAATATGATTTGGGGGACTTGAATGCTGATTTAGACTCAAATAGAGACAGGCATTTTGCAAGAACTGAATATCATGGGTAGTATAGGGAATCTGTAAGGCATGATGGAATGGCCGATGAAGGATGGGTTGATGTATGGAAGGAACTGAGAGAAGGAGATGAGAAAGAGTTTGCACTGAGTATGATGGAGTTCTGATCAGTAGGTCAAATAGGATACTGATGGGAAGCAAAGAAGTAGAAGACATGAGGGAGGTAAGGGTAGAGTAGGTAAATATAGCTATACCAGGTTATGCTATATATTTGCGAGGAGCAGGATGGGAGAGTTGAGAAAGGCAGTTCACAGAAGTGGAAGGTTTGGGAGGACAGGGAGAAGAAGCAGGAGAAGTAGTTTACTGGGATGGAAGAGGAGGTCGGGATAAGTTGGGTGACAGGAATGTTAGTTGTTAAGTGAGGTTGGTTGCATTTAAATCCAACATTCAAAGAGCAGATCCTCAGAAAGAAATGGATATAGAGAGCAAAGAGGGGAGCACTGGTTATGAAGTAGAAAAGACAGCTTAGGAAGGTGTTGGAGAAATGACCTAAAACTGAAGAAGTTCCTCTACAAAGTCCCAACTTCCACCTCTCCAAGGAACTAACCAGTTGATCAACAGGTTGAATAGTTAGTTCTTTACAAATAACCAATATAAATATTTTGTACCCTCTACATGGAGGACTTTGTCCCAACACTCCTCTCACTTACATACACTAACCATGGGGAAAACTGAAACATGTAGCAAGTGTGCAAACACTTCTGTGAAATATGCTGTTGCATTAAGTGAATAGGAAACACTGTTGATGAATTGTAAAATGATGAGTTGTAACTGTGCAGGTTAGGATGCATTTTACTGATATGTAGAAAAGCCAAATGCAGGTAGTCATAGCAAACCAGACGTGTAAAGCTGTAGTAGAAAATTATCATGGAAGGAAAAAAAAGGTAGAAGCCAAGCTAGGGAAGAGAATTGCAGTATGGTGAGGGTGGATAGTTTAAGGGATATTATTCTCTTTGAAGCTGATATAAAAGCAGAAGGGGAAGCAAGTTACAAGTCTGCTAGATAAGGAGGGTAGGAAATCATGCGTATGTGAGAGGTAAAAAGGTTACAAATCAGATTATTTGCTAGGTTGTATGCATCAGAAGGGTTACTGAAAGCTGAGGGAATGTGAAGACTCGGGAAAGATTTAGGGTGGTGGAATGATGACTAAGATTAAGAAATGCTGGTTGAGGACATGTATAGAGGAAGAAGAAGTGAGGTCAGCAATTCATCACCTTAAAGAGGGAAAGTTGGAAAGATTTAAGGTGGTGGAATGATGACTAAGATTAAGAAATGCTGGTTGAGGACATGTATAGAGGAAGAGGTAGTGAGGTCAGCAATTCATCACCTTAAAGAGGGAAAGTTGGAAAGATTTAGGGCGGTGGAATGATGACTAAGATTAAGAAATGCTGGTTGAGGACATGTATAGAGGAAGAGGTAGTGAGGTCAGCAATTCATCACCTTAAAGAGGGAAAGTTGGAGGGTAAGATGCCTTTGTGATAGACTATTATATGCTGGTGGGGTAAGAGAGTTGGGAGGCTTTCTGGGAGGTAATAAACTGTATTATCTCAATGGAAGAAACATAACTGTCTTAAGGGGAAGCAACAGAAATAGGCCTGTTGAAGTGAAAACATTGGTTGGATAGCCCCTCACATAATAAGCCAATATATTGATTAATGCAGATGTTAAAATATTGTCAAGGGTGTTGTCAGCTGGATTGAAGTAAGTATCTGGAAAGCTACTGGAACAAGGAAAGGCTGAATTCAGGGTGGGAGTAATATCAATTGATCTTAGGCATAACATGGTGGGTTTATGGACTTTGTGAAGATGGAGTAACGTGGGGAGTGTGGGATGGTCCTGTTTGATATTAAAAAAGCTTCTGATTTAGAAGACTTGGAAGTGCTTTAGTTGGTGAATTTGTAGATGTATTTTATTAGAGACATAAAGGTATTTTACAGGGAACCCAGACTAACCAGGGAAGCGAATGGTGTCAAGATGAGAGAAGTGTAGTGGGGAGATTATGAGACAGTGTTGTCCCCTGTCTTGCTGTTTATTATTATTATTATTAGTTACAGACATTTTCATGAGGTAGATTTGGGATTGCTTAACAGAGCTCAGGGAGGAGTGGACAAGAAGTTCATTCAATCTATTTTGTAGATGATTGTATAATCTTGCTTAAGAATGCTAAAGAGGTTCTGCTAAAAGTTCTTGTACTATATACACAATATGTGGTAGAGGCAGGAGCTGTATCTCAACCTAAGAATTAATTTGTACTTGCAGGGAAGGGCAGGATTAGTTTGAATATGGTAATGCTGCCAGTAATGGAGGAAGATAACAGGAATTGAAAGTGTTGCTTCAGATTAAAGAGATGTTAGAGGTTAATCTGAAGGAAATGGTGGGAAAATTGAAATGTTGGTGGCCAGAGTGGTGGTGAAATGCTTTCTTGGGTTCATAAAAGTAGTTTAGATGACGACCATACCAATTTTCTTATACCTAACAAGACGTCTATTACTGGGGCCTGGCAACAAGGGGCAGGGGGCAAGGTACAATGGGTGTGTGACCAGTGTATGAGCAATGGTAGGAGGTTGCAGATTAGAATTGGTAGATTTTTTCAGTTAAGTGTTGAGGGCTGGACTTTGAATACTTCTAAGTGGGTCTATGAGAAAATAGCGAGAAAACATGGTGAGGGGAGGAGTGGGCCTGGTAGAAGACACTGAGGGTGATGGAAAGATATAATAGTGAAAGGCAATTGAAGTGGAATCTGTTAAAGTAAAAGTTAGGGGACTGAGTATGGAAGACAGATAAGGGGGTGTCCTGTGGGTGAATGATAGGGTTATTATAAGAAGAAGGGTTTACAGGCAGAAAAATAGAGGAATGAATGCCTTTATAGGGTGCATCATGCAGCAGTAATTTCTGAGGAGGGAGATTATGTAATTAAAGATTTTTTAACACTGACAAGAGATTACAAATGCAGAAATAAAAAGGTCTATATTACGATGTTGAAACGCTGTAACAGCGAACACCTAAACATCAGCAAGTATGCAGCGAAATGCATTTCCGCGAGTTGCTAAATACTTAAAAGGCAAACAAATACTTGCCCCGCAACCCAACGGAACTAAATTTATCTAAAACAACCCCCCCCATGTGGGGGGGGCTGCACCATCCACACCCCCTAACTAAATATACCAACTCCAAGATCGCACTACAGTGGAGAAAAGGGCAGAATTGGGCAGTTGGCCAACTACATCTTTGCCCTGTAAGTATTCAGGTGTTCGCTGTTATGGCATTTTGACGTCGTAATATAGACCAGAATAAAAAAATGTTAAAATGTTCAAGTGGAAAAAGCATGAGGAAGATGTGTTGAAATGATGATACATGAAAGTGGAGATTTTCCAGTGGAAAGTTAAATTCCATGGGTGGAATGGATGAGGAAAGAGGAAAGATAGACTGTGCAGGACTTATTGAAAATTACACTTGGACATAAGGCATTACAGGGTAGACTAAAGATGTCTACAGTTAAGATGGGATAATAAGAATGTGAAACAGAATATGGAGCATTTTAGGTAGAGTTGTGAGAAGAATGTTGAAAGCTGAAGGGTGTAGTGCCAGTGTGAGATATACAGTTGGGCGTATTGCATAGGTAGTGTAAAAGTTTAATCAAGCTTTGGAAAGGGGGAGGCAACTCATGTGAATGACTGTCCAAGATGTACAGATGTGTGGGTGTGGGTTTACTTCAGTAGACCGAAATACCACTTACCCAAAATTCAGACAACCGAGAAGAAAAAGCTGACAGTATGAGAACACCAACTCACCACCCCAGGTAAGTAAATGCTTGGCCATCCTGTCAGACTTTGCCCCTTACCCTGCAGTAATGCGATCTCGGAATTGGCATATTTAATTAGGGGGGTGTTGGGGACAAAGCCCCCCACATTGGTGGGTTTGGTTTTGTTCAGTTTTGTTTGTTTGTTTTTAAGGATGACCAAGAATTTACTTACCTAGAGTGGTAAGTCGGTGTTGTGGGACATCGGTGCTCTCGTGCTGTCGGCTTTTACATCTCAGTTATATGGGTTTTGGGTAAGTGGTATTTCGGTCTACTGAACTAGGCCCATGGGTGCACATATACATAATTGTATCAATGTATGGAGGTAGTAGGTTTTGACATAAGGTACTGGTGGATTAGAACAGGCCTGTAGGATGTGAATTAAGGGTGAGCTACGTTTATGTGGGGCTTGAGGCTGCTCCACCCTGACGTAATGATGGAACTATATTACCTGGCATTTTGGGTACAGTAGAGCTAGCTAATACTTGGAAATTGACTGAGAAAATAGGCAAGGTTAATCTATAAAACAAAAAATAACCAGAAGTGAAAAAACCTGGTAGAGGTAGAATTAGATGAACAGTGGGAATGATTAGTGCAATATAGGTGAAATTCTTGATCTACTGTGGAGTAAATAAGGAAAAAAGTGGGGTAGTCAGGTGTTTGATGGTAGTGCTGATGGTTGTGTTGAGAGAGGAGGGGACTGAATGAATTCTCTACAATGCTATGATTTATTTATTGAATCAGTGCAACTATATGAGCAATGCATATAACCTTTACTGATGTAATAAGAGTTATTAAGGAAAAATCATTTTAAACTCTGAGTAATTCTTTGAACTTTTGTGCTTTCTTTACAGTCACATTCCAGGTCTTCTGCCTTGTTTCTGTTGACCTTAGAGCATTATTTGACCTCTGTTTGCAGCAGATTGTGATGACCAGTGGTTTATGGTATGGGCCAACTGTTTCAAATGGGATGAATTTACAATCACTGATTCTATCCCAGTGCTCTTTCCTTTCTAGGAGGAAGTCTACCTAAGTTGCATGTTGGCCACTCTTGTATGTGATCTTGGGACTGTCTCTTTCTGAACCACGTGTTTGCCACTATCAGGGTTAGGAGGGTGGCCTAATGGTTAAGGTGTTTGCCTTACAAACATAAGGTGCATGGATTGAGTCTCACAAGGGATAATTGGCTAGACTTAAAATGGCTCACAAGGTCAGTTAGCCTAGTGCTAATCTATGAACCTAATCTATGAACCATTTGCCAGACCAAAGTGTAGAACAGCTTCTCCTTCATTATTCCTGTTGCCCCACCAACATGGACCCAGGCAATCCTTATATTCTGTTCTGTCCCAATATGTGCATTCAGGTCACCCATTATTAACAGCAGTTCATGTTGTCCTGATTTTTCTAGAAGATCCTGCAACTGCTGTCTGAATACATCTTTTCTTCACTATCACAACACTGCTGTGAGACATAGGCTGAGATTATGAATAGTGGTGCTCTAGGTTTATACTGAAGTCTGAGTGCCATGACTCTATCATTAATTCTGATGACATGCCTCACTGTCTTCTGAAGCCTCTCCCTCACCACAATTCACACTCCATTTCCAGACTGTCCTTCTTCTGAGTGGTAGACTGTGGATCCCAAGCCAAGTGGCTTTGCTGCACTGGCCTTCCATCTTGTCTCCTGGATACATTGGATGTCTAGGCTCTTCCTTACCATCATGTCATCCACTTCCAAGCTGCATCCTGTCAGTGAACCTATATTGATTGTAGCAATCTTTAGTTTATGTTTGACAGGTTGACTGGTTTTACATCTAGCTTTCAATCAAAACAGCTATCCCCAGTAATTCAAGCTGGGCAACTGGAAACTGGCCAGCCAGTAACCTATTGACCTAGGGCTGATGGGAATTATGGTGGGACACACACTGGCCAATAGGGGCACATACATCCCTCTCACCATTAACATGGGTTCCTGGTGTAGAGGTCGGGTTCTCAACTCACTTATTACTGGCAAATACCCATTCCCATTTTTTGACAACATTAGTCAACTTGACTGAATCACCTAGAGCCAATTATTACACCACAGAGTAGTTAGCCTTAACCTGCTGCACAGTCTGTGTTCTGTAGTCTGATGTCTAGGAGATATTGCACACCACAGTTAATGCCCAATGAGGTTGCTCTATACAATTCTTCCCCCTATAGGATACCATCTGGAGTCCATGTTGCTGGCCATAACTCCATACTTGGGTGTGCTTGAGGTAGAAATTCTTAACCTGTTTTTGGAAGATTGGAGGAACCCCCAAAGAGCCACATGGAAAACATGCAAACTCCCTACAGGTATTGGCTGATGATCAGGATCAGAACTTGTCCCTTGTGCATGGCAGGCATGTGCATTACATTAACACATTATTTCATGTTTTGCAGTCTTCTACTGAAAGATGTAGGGGTGTAGAGCAAATGTGATGTAAATTCTTAACAAATAAGTTCATAGGTTCATTGGTAAGTAGTAGGCTAGTTGTCCTTGTTGGCCATTTTAAGCCTAGCCAATTTCCTTTTCAAGGTGAGAATCAAACCATGCACCTTGTCACTGTGGGGTAAACCCCTTAACCATTATACCAAACCCAAAGAAAATTGGACTCTCACTTATTATAACATCAATGTTGGCAGATGAACTTTGCTTTATGTTTACCCTCAGTTCATGTATGCATCCCATTTTCCTTCATTACAATTAAATGTGAGCAATCAATTTCATTATGGCTGACAGGTCATAGGTATGCATAACGGACCTGAACAGGGGTTCAGACTGCAAGTGTGTTTTCATAATGTCCACTGCCTGAGAAACTCTTCTATGATGCTTGTAAAAAGGACAGTATCCAGACATTTGCAAAGACTCTCCAGGATTTATTTAATAAGCTGTTATTCTGGCTTAAACATAGTGGATTTGTTGTTAATGAAAAAATAACAAAAGCTAAGATCATGTATTTGTGTAAGCAAGCAGCGGAGAACAGCAAGAAGAAGGACCACATATAAGCTTTGGCTGCATCTGGACCTTTAGGCATAGACATCTTGGAAATATCTGAGCCCTGTAACTGAGTGCAACTTAAACGTTAAAACCATATTGATTAAATCATTGGGCAGCAAATTATAAACTTGGAGTCTTATAGTGGATAAAATGCCAGCTGACATCAAAAACATGAAGTTCAGAAGCAAGAGAAGTAATGATATGTAACTACTGTTTTGGTCTTAGTAGAACGTAAAAGTAAACCTCAGCAGAAATTTGTGATGACCTATAATAGAATACTTAAAGATCGCTGCTACGATGTGTGCAACTTAACATCATTGTGATGCACAACAGAAATTAGGATAGATGTGCCTGACAAATACAATTATAGGATCATTGTATGCCAACGTCTTACGTCTGGTCATAACCTACTGTACAAAAATAGCAGCTGAGACTTCCAGACTTGTCTAACTCAGTTGTATGGCATAAGCCAAGAAGGAACTTATGATCAACATCTGTCTAGCAGCTAGTGATACAAAAAATCTATATCTTTAATAGGGGACAAATCACCTAGACTTGTTCCTTCTAAGTGTTGAAATCTAGTCCCCACCATTAGGTGAATATGAGGCCACATGAATTTTAGAACATGGTCAGAATTTTTGTACCAGCGCATCAATTTGCCAGTGTGCAATCACATGTGAAGCAACTGATCTCTTGCAGCTGTTGTATGTAGCCATTAATATTTTCTGCATCAGTATCCCCTGAGATAGATTTTCATATCCATTAATGGTGCTGTGTTCTACACAATCTAGATATTAAGTGCTGTTCACTCTCTCTCTCTCTCTCTCTCTCTCGTATTGCTTTAAGCATTTACTAATGGCTGCTATCTCTGTGATGCTCTGCATTAGCTCATAAAATCGATATATCTATCTCACTGTATTACTGCTCAACATACACCAGAATAAATTCACAACAGACTGAAAGTGCTGAATGCATGGTTAAATAATATGAGGATTATTTTGCTCTTATTCATACTGCCATTAATGTGGGTCTCTCCATCATTTATATTGCATTGTAAACACTTGCATTTTTTGTTGATTCTACTAGCTTGATGTTGTACAAGGACACTTTGTTAAAATATGCTGTGTGTATGCATAAGTCTCTGTAAATGTCTGGTCATGTGCCAAAGAAGTTACTGTATAATGTGTATGTTTTACGATGGCACTGATAGTGTGGCATATGACCAAGGACACTTTTCATGGCTGCACTGGCTAGAAGTTTTTCCCCCTGGATCCCTTCTGAAAGATGTCTCTACCTAGTAGTGCTAACCTGATCATGAAAATAAAGAAATAATTACGTAAATGTGTATCCAGCACATGCCTCAGATGTGGTTCCAAAGATTAAAACTTTGATCACTTGATACAGACATGTCCCGGTATAACATATTCCTTCACATTAATTGGAAGCCAGATTAAAAGAGTGACTGCTGTTATCACATTTATATCTGCAAAATGTCAGCCAGTTAGAGGAAAGGAAGAAATTATGGTTTTGTGCTATAACTTCAATTGAGGTACATTAAATGCTTTTGATAATTTAATTTGTTCACTTTGACCAATCTTATCACATTTACATCTGTAAAATGTCAGTCAGGAACAGCAAAGTAAGAAACTATAATTTTTTGTACTATAGGTTCAGTTAGATACATTAAACTTGTTTTATAATTTAGTTTATTTCTTTTGAATGAGCTTTTCACATTTAAATCTGTGAAATGTCAGTCAAGAAGAGGAGAGGAAGAAACTGGTCTTGTACTGTTATTTCAACTAAGAGATATTACATTTGTTTGATATTTTTTTACTTATTACGTTTAGCTATTTTTATTATTTTTTATATCCTAATGGTTTGTTTACTCTTTAGATTTATTGATGTACAACTTAGCGTTCATTCAGATATCTGGTGTTTGGACAACTAGCTGATAGTACATTGAGTCAGATTTGTAAGCTTTGCATATTTAATTTCTGACTTACAGGTAATGCATAAATTCTGAAAAAAGGTGGTTTAAAATAACATACAGCATTATACCAGATTCATTAACTCCTACACTTACACTGTGTACATGCAATCTGTATTCAAAAACATCTCTACCACTTTTTATTTATTTTTGATTTCTAGTCACTCAGAAAGATTGCAGTAAGTGTACATGTAGTCTATACTTAGTTGTAACCTTTATTAATCTCCTTTGATATTTAAGGCTGCAAGAAAATCAGTAGGATAACTGAAATTAGGAGGATAAGGTATAAGTAATGCTTGTGTTGTCTGTTCACTCAAAATGGTGTACACTTAGTGTTCATTTACTATAGGCATTAATGAAGCCCAGGGTATATCTTATTTTGTTTATTTCTAGGTCGGATACCTGTTAGAGTAGGGTTTTACTTTTGCTTTTGTTAATATTGCTGGCACTGTTTACTGTGGGATTTTAAATTTGAGAACCAAATCAGCTTTTATTAGTTTGGAATTCTGTACCTGACACTGAAAGAGTACAACTTTATATAGACTAGTTTTTCCTCATAACACATGTGCTAGCATTTGTTTGCATTCATTTATGCTTCACATTTTATTTATTTTAATGATGTTTTGTATTTGTACCCCTAAGATTTTTTAAGTCATCATTTAAGGTAAGATGTGAGAAAATGTTGCACTTATTTGTGAACAGATTTACATTTATGTTTATTTTATTTTATATTTCCTTATTTCTGTCTTATTTTTTTTCAGCTTCTTTAAATTCTGCAATGGAATCCAAGGCAAGAGCTAAACAATTTTGTGTGTGATATGTAATGGATTATGTTAATTACTTGCCTGCTATATACCTTGAAGAGCTGTGACTCTGCATTAGTAGATGTAGGATATGTCACTTGGAATTAAGAACTAATAGTGGTTTTTATTGTTTTGTGATACTTATTTAGAGTGAGTTATGTGTTAGCTATTTACCTGATATTTAAGAATACGTTGACTTCTTTGTGATTTGTTAAAATAAGTTAGTGAAAAGAGTGGATCCAAAAAGCTACGAGGCTGAAAAATATTGTTCAGTATGTAGGCCAAGCAGACTAGATGTCGGAGGAAGGGAGAAGAAAAGCAATGCTGATTCTACATACATATGTAAATGTAGTGCTTTTCAAAAAAAGAGCACCATAAATAACTGTTATTAACCAAGTGCTGAATCCCAACTGTGACAAAGGGAGATACTGCCAGCACAGCTAGCTGGAATTTTGTAAATAATAATGTCATTTGTGAATATCAGCATGATCTATATAAGATGATTGTGTTACAAATGTATTAGAACTGTATGTCATGTGTATATCAAACTGCTAGTACGGAAGTGTGTGTTGAAAATCTTTTGTAAAGTACTGAGCTTAAAGATGTAACCACAGTGTGCCCTACTGGAATAGAACAAAAATGTATATGAACTATTGTAACTGTTTAAATGTATTTATTTTAACTGTGGAAACTGAAATACAGGAGGTTAACTTCAGTCTAGCAAACTTCAGAAAAATAACTTAAATTACATTACTTTATGCCTAGGCCTTAAAAAGATGCTATCTTTCAGTTTCAATGCAGCATGGAGACACAATGTCTAAAACTTGGGAGCTTTCTGTATTGTCTTGGAAGTGTTTTATTATTTTATGACTTCCAGCATTTGCCAAAGATCTGAGGAAAAGCCCTTGTCTATGTATTTTTACAGGTAGATGCTAAATGCTACCAGCTGCCATCAATGGTTCATTTGGGCCTGGGGACTAAAAGTCAGATGACAAGAAATGGTGTCATTCTGCAAGCTAGCCCGGTGGTAATATTTGAGATATTAATTTGAGAACTGTCTGAGAGAGAGAGAGAGACAGAGAGAGAGAGAGAGAGAGAGAGACACACACAACATTCTGCATTCTGTCTTTGACCTGACAAGAACAACTAGAGAAGATTCATTCACCACATATACCTTGCACTGCAAGTAAGTTTCTAGGAAATAGTAACTCTCTTAGATATAGTCAGGAATATAGCAAAGCTTAGTTTAGATATTTTTTCTTCATTTATTTGAGACTCTCCTGCAATGTTGTTTTAAATATTTCCTGTGATTTTGAACCATGGATGTCACTGTAAATATATATTTAGTATTGTTTTGTTCTTTTATTATTTATTATCAAATATATTTAAACATTTCATTGTGGCTGATCTGTCTAGAGATATTTAAGATCTGAGAGCACTTGCATATTTTTTGATGACACTGTAGGCCACTCCTAATAGCCTTGCTCTTGGTCAAACTATCATTTGTATTGATAGTACCATTACACTGTAAGATTGGACACCCTTTGTTAAGGGTCTTAAAGTAGCGGATATAGAGCTGTCTGGTGACAGTAATAACTACCTTATTGTATGGGTGAAAGGGGACATAGCTAATAAACCTGTGCCAGTCTTTCCCAGGGGTGTGTGTGTGTATAAATCAAACCTCAAAGAGGGTGTGTGTCAGCTACTTGGGTAGGGACATGAAGCACTGGTTAGACAGAGATGGTGCTGGAGGTCTTGGCATGGCCACTCAGCTGAGATCTCAACTCTATGGCTGTGCCAGTGGGGAGTCTTATTGGGGATCTGGAGAAAGAGGGAGAAACCAGCCCTGGAATAATTGTGGTCTCTATGTGCTCTTAAGTGAAATTTTACTTGATGCAGAAAGCTGCATCTGGTAATACTGTGTGTGTACTGTGTCATCCTCTCAGTGTACGTCCCCCACTGGTGCCAGTGGTGAGGATTGAAGCTGCTTGATTACTGGTCCAGTGGCAGGGTGTCACACTAGCCATCATTTTATTAATTATCACTTAGTAGATTACTAATGTTTAACCCTTTATATGATATGAAGAACTCAAATAAAGCAGGAGATGATCTAGAAAAGAAGAAATAAAGGAAAAGAGATGACACAGTATTCAGTTAACTCATGTCAATTTTCAATGAACCATAGCTGTCCTGCAGTCTAGTTCTTTAAAATTAACATCTTTATTTTCTTACCTTGAGGCTGTACAGCCTCCAAATGGTTGTATTATTTAAAGCAAATCAGTGAATAAATGCCCATTATATGCGTAAGAAGGTTACCCTGACATAAATATATGGAGGAACAGGATCATATGAGTGTAGTTTACAGGGGAGAGATTCAATAAAACCAGCTGAGAATGTAGAAATGAAAACTTCAAGAACTTTGAGGGAATTAGAAGAGGAAGACTAAATAGAGGCTTGTATAACTAAATTTCTTTACAGTGGATGACATTATATGTGTATATAAAATAGTAATTATATAGGTTTATTAAATAGTAATAGTGCAGTGTGGATCTGTGTAAACCCGAAGAAGGAAGATAAGGAAAAGGAAGAAGAAACAAAACTGCCAGACTGAAGCCACCAACTTTAATCTCGGCATCAGGAAATATTTCTTCATGGAAAGAGTGGTGTATAGTGAAACATTACTGGTGGAACATGTAGAATGCCAGTCTGATGAAGCTTTCATGTATGCAGTGGAATGTCAGTAAAAAAAGTAGTCAGTGTTTAAGGCAGGATAGGAGGAGGGTGAAAGAAAGACCAGAAGAAGAAATGTAACTTTTTTGCCATCATTTATTCATAGGTTCATAGGTTGGTACTAGGCTATTGGCCCTAAGGCCTATGCAAGCCTAGCCATAACAATTCCCTGGAATTTTTTTCCCACAATATTTACTTCTCTGGGCCCCTGTCTAGCAGGGAGACTGACATGATCCCCGGGGTGAATTTCCTATCTTCCATCCAATCATCAAGGTTCCTTTTGAAGAGGGCCAATGAGGTGCTCTGCTTGACATGTATGGGCAATCTATTCCAGAGTATGGGGAGTCTCTGGGTCAGGAACCTATCCCTCCAGCATGTTTTGTTCATTGTGATGATAAGGTTTAGATCCCTGGAGCATGTGGCTCTGAGGGATTGGGATTTCTTTAAGTGGAGCATGTCCAACAGCTCAGGGTTTGACATGGCCTTGTATGTTAAGCAGAGATCGCCTCTGAGTAGATGATATGCCACAGAGTATAGCTGGAGTTTTTTTAGTTGGTCAGCATATGGCATCTGCTTTAGACCCGTGATTCTTTTAGTGAGGTATTTCTGTGGCCTTTCCAGGTGTTGCAGATGTCTTGTGAGGTACATACCAAATGGGGCATTATACTCTATAATCGGTCTAATGAAGGATGAGTACAGTGGGACAATGACCTCCTTTTTTCTGGATGAAAAGCCCTTAGTGATGAGGTGTGCCACATAGAAGGATTTCCTGACTGTTGTGGCGATGTGGTTATCGAAAGTGAGATGACTGTCCACTTGTGTCCCTAAGTCTCTCATCACACTTTTGATGTTTAGTATCCTGCCACCTATGTGATAGTTCATGGGTACATGTTTTTTTCCAAAAGGGATGACTATACATTTCTTGGCATTAAGCTTGTGCCCATGGCTCTGGCACCAGGCATCTGTTTCTGTAAGGCCCTTTTGTAGAATATCCACATCATTTGGGGATTCATTAATGGCTCCCAGTTTGCAGTCATCTGCAAACTTTGTTAGCCAGAGTCCCTTAGTGTTGGCCTGTACTTCAGAGAAGTAGATGCCAAACAAGAGTGGTCCCAGGACTGAACCCTGAGGTACTCCACTTGTCACTTGACTGGAGCTAGATTTGGAGTCGGCTACTTTTACAGTCTGGGTTCTGTCAGTAAGCCAGTTGGCAACCCATCGGGTGACATATGGATTTATGCCCAGATTAGTAAGTTTATCTATGATTCCAGAGATAGACTGTGTGGACCTCCTTACCCTCGTCCACAGCTCTAGAGACTGATTCGAAGAAGTCAATCAGATTCAGGAGACAAGATCGGCCCTTCACAAACACAAACTGGGTGGGGTCCAGTGTCTGGAGGTTGCCAGTGTCTTGTCTTTGTTTATACGTTCCATGATAATGCGTTTCATGCCCTTGCAGATCAGGCTTGTCAGACTGATGGGATGGTAGTTCCCGGGATCCAAGGTGGATCCTCCCTTGTGGAGCAGGATAACTGTAGCTGTGCACCACTCAGTGGGCACGAAGCCTGAGGTGAGGCTATGATTAAACATGACACTTAGGTGGGGTGCCAGTTCATTTTGTATACTTGTCCAATAAATTCCCAGACAAATATATTTCAATGGATCATGTTTCCATATTAACACTACATAGACTGCACAAGGAATGATATACAGAAGTTTCTAACAAATGCAAAGCTCCCAGTATGGAACAATAAAATCTAACTACAATAATGTCTGGAAGCAAATTGTCACATTATGCCTGTCCCAAATATTATATTATCAGTTTAATGTGACATATGCTACCTAGAACAGTGATTCCATCAATTCTGAATGGCTTGTAATCAATCAGACTGACTGATGTCCTGTTTTAAACAGTCATGTTACTAATATAATGCAATCATGAAGTATATTTGATGGTTAAGCCACTGCACCATGATCGGGGAAGATGGGTAGGATCAATAAGTGAAGTGGGCAGTGGAGCTGTACTGACGTTTATGGTGATAGATTGTCTAGCTATTTAAGTAACCCCTATCATAGCTATAGTCATTAGGAATGTGACAGGTCACAAGACAATATCAAGTAGCTTTCACCAACGATGCTACAGACTAAGCTGATGTTCTTAATTAGTATATGTCATAGACTATTCTAGAATGTTTTCTACATAACTTAAAAAAAAGCATGCTTAGTTGCAAAAGAAGTCGAGTGCCAGGGAGTTAGACATTCTTGTCTGTTCACAGCATTAGTCTGGTGAGAGGTGGGGGTTGTAATTTGAATTTAGGGAGGTTTCATTGACAGTTAATAGACTATGCATCACACTGGCAGACATGTACGATTACCATTAAACAGCAATGGGTATTAAGGACACAGCTGCATTAGTCTAGTTTTCCTGGGCATGCTATTTATAAAATTTTGCTCAGTTTTTCTATTTCTCATTCAAGAATGAATGTTTACCCCTATGAAAGGGTTCATCTTCATCATACATTTGTCACATACAGTGCTTCCCTGCCTACCATGTACCCTTGACAAAAAAAAGCATACCAAGTGACTGTGTTCCTACATGAAGCAGCATAGATGACTGATGTGGAACAGGTATTCTTTAGCATTCCTACTTTCATAACATTTATATGCCAGATACAAACAAAACTGACAGACGGCATGTTCAGTGTACAGTGTGTGTTCCGTTAGACTCCGCCTTGATTCAGCACGTGATCATTCCCTACTTAATGTCTCAGTATGGTTTCTTTGCCACCCCTTCCTGACCACTGCCACATTAATACCCAATGTCTATGGCAGCTCAACTCCAGACTGGCTACATTGATAAACAGTAAATGTTTTACAAATATTGGTACTAAGGTTTTTCTTGCAGATGTAGAGGATGCCATTATAGTTGGAACAGAAGATTAAAATATTTACATATATGTCGTTTTGATTTCTCCAGGTCTTTTGGGTTTCTAATACCATGACAGGAATGGACCCCATTCCTAAGTCAAAGTACAATTAAAGTTCATGAAATTAGTATTGTTTCACTCTTTGATGTTAGCCAAAAATGCTCTTCGCAGCACCCACAATGTGCCCAGTAATGACTCCTTCTGCAATTCATATGGTGTTACATGAATTGGTAACATATCTAAATATGATTGTAAGTTCTTTTTTATAACACCAGTTGCTCCTACTAGCATTGGAACTGTCTGGATATCTTTCTTCCACATGGCTCTCATTTCTGCCTGCAGATCAAGGTATTTTATGACTTTGTGTCTCTCTGTACTCAAGACACTGTAGTCACTAGGTGTGGCGATTTCAATGATCAATGCTACTTTTGTCTTCTTTTCTTGGACCACTATATCTGGTTTTCTAGCATCTATCTTTTGGACTGTTGGTATTGGGTGATCCCATGTGATGTAAACTTCATCATTTTCTATGATTCTCTGTGGCTCATGTTTCCAGTGCTTTTCAGCCACTTTGATACCATAATGTTTGCACAATCTCCAGTGTAACAATCGTGCCATATTATTATGCCTTTCAGTATACAGTCCCTCTACCATAAGAGAGTCGTAACCAACAATAAGGTGTGTGACTGTTTCCAATTCGGTTCCACAAAACCTACATATATCTGTTTCTCCCACATGTTCAATAGACTTAGTAAACCAACGTGTACATAGCCCACTATCTTGGGCTGCCAATATTAACCTTTCATTTCTTGATGTAAATTCAAAAGGAATTGAAAGCACGGCTACAGGTTGTCAAAAAATTTTTCAGATGATATTGGAATGTCATTTGGTCTTGACAAATGTGCAAAAGCAACCTTTAAAAAAGGAAAATTGCAGTACCAGGAAAACATCAGTTTAGGGCAATAATGTGATATAAAAGAACTTGAGCAAGAGGGGGTTTACAAATACTAGGGAACTGATGGAGGACCAGCAATGACATGACCAAATGCAAATAAAGCTTAGTAAGGAGTACTTTAGATGGGATATTTGGATTGTTATCCCTGGGATAATAATCTGTCCTTTATCATGGCTTAATTATAAAGTGGTCTGCCACTGTTTCATGGTTACTGTAATGTGATTAATCAGTGCAGGATGTACCTTATACATTTTTAAGCACTCTTTTATCCATGAATGTGGGATACTATCAAATGCTTTTTTATAGTCAATCCATGCCATACTTAGATTCTTCCCTTTCTTACAGTTCTCCACTATAACTTTATTTAACAACAAATGATCCTTTGTTCCATATGACTTTCTTTTATTGCTCTTTTGTTCTACTACCATAATTGAGTTTTCTTCTAATTGACTATAAACTCTGTCGGCGTCAATCCCTGTTTATAGTTTATACGTCGCTGGAAGACAAGTTATTGGTCTATAATTTTTAGGATAGCTTGCAGGTTCACTCTTAAGTAAGAGCATTGTTTTTCCTGTTGTTAACCAGTACAGTGTCTGTTCGGGGTGTGCATATAAATAGTTCTTACTCATGGCTAGATCCTCATGTAAAGAAGTTAATACTTTAAGCCAAAAGTTAGGTACTGCATCAGGGCCTGGGGTTTTCCAATTAGAGGCTTTTCTCAACTTTGTTTCAATCTCTCTGGCTGTTATTTCATCCCATTTCATATCATGTACCTTTAAACTTATTTTTTTTTACTTCTTCTATCCATTTAACATCTTTGTTATGTTCCACAGGATCTTTATAGATGCTTCTCCAAAATGTATCTACTTCCTCTTTTTTCAGTAGTCTTTATAAAACTTTTTTGGGTCATCAGTAAATTGCTTATTTTGTGCTTTTCCCTTAGATTTATCTTCGTATCTTCTGAGTCTTTCCGCCTGTTTTGAAGTTTTTAGTTTGTTATTTCCAATAGTGCATAATAGATCCTGGTCTGTTCTAATACTGCACATTGCTTTTAGCACATCTGTCTTTCTTAATATTTTTGTTGATCTGTTCTCTCTTCTATAATCTTCTAACAATGACACTTCTTGTCTTAGCTGCTTTATAGTTTTCTCAATTCGATATTTCCATGATGGTATTCACTTTCATCCCCCCCCCCTTTCCCTTGCGACCCTATGTTCCTGTGGTAGAATTTTATCAGTTATTAATTTAGCAGCACAGTAATATATTCTGTTTACTTCTGTTATATCGCATGGATCTCTATGGACAGTCCTAATTACTGTGTTCATTTGTTTTATCAAGCTTCTGACTTTTGGGGTTTTTATTAACCTTCTGCAGTCTATTTCTTTCATTGATCTTGATATATCTGTCTTTGTCTATTAAATCAAGCAACTCTTCTCTTAACTCCTTTTCTTCCATACTGAGGGCACATCCCTTGTTTTCCATTTCCTGTGGGGATTCTATAGAAAGTTCTGTAACATCTTCTTGTGGCACATTCTCTTCAATTTCATCCTGTGTCATCTGTTGTTCTGTCATATGGGAACTCACTGGCCTATCACTCCTCAACATTGACTGCATCAGAGTTTCCACAGTTTCCTGTTCCTTTCCTTCCTGTCTAGCTTCAAGTGAACTTTTATACTGGTTTCCTGTGGAAGGCTCCAAAATATCTTGATATGGCACCTGACCTGTTGCTTCCTGTTCCAATTGTTTCCCCTTAATTTGGATATCCATTGCTCTATCCTGTTGTGGTGCTTTCTGCATTTCTTTTTCTACATTGAATCCTTCTCTTTGCAGCTGTTCCATTACCTCAATTTCTGTTTCTTTAACTTCTCCATTACTAATCTCTTTCTCTACTTTTTCCTCTTAGTCTTCTTATTTTTTGTATTGTAAAGTTTTCCATATCTGAATTCCTTTGCCTATATTTTTCTTCAAATATCTTTGGTGCTGCTCTTTTTGTATTAGTTAGTTTTGCTTTCTCCTTTGCATAAATATTACACCATATTAAATCTCTTTTCCTTTCCCTGTCCATATTTCTTCTTCACATGTCTCCTGATCTTCTTGCTTTTCCTTATTCTGGGGACTCACTCCATCATGCTGTGATGTAGTCTGTTATAGGCCTTCTACATTAAATCCTTCACTTTGCAGGCACTCTATAACTTCAACTTCTATTTCTTTAACTTCTACTTTACTAATCATCTTTTCTACATTAAATCTTTGTGCTTTTAGTCTTTTTATTGTGAAATTTTCCATATCTGGATGCCTTTGCCTGTATTTTTCTTCGAATATCTTTGAAACTGTCTTCTGTATGTTAGTTAACTTGGCTTTCTCCTTTGCATAAATATCTGCTCTATGGGAATGCATATGATATTTTAAAACAGTGATAGTGATGGTTAGGTATGTTAGATTAGTAAGAGTCCCTTGAAAGTATAAATGTTAACAGTCAATTTGACAACACCATTTCTCTAAGGGATTACCTCTAGGTGTGTTTTTCAGTAAATGAATTATCAAACTTCCATCCACCTATGCATATCATTACAGCTGACTCCTATAGTGACCCTGTGAGCTTCCATCACTATCTACTGCATTTACTAGGTAAGAGAGAAGATGGAAATAAATTACCAGGCCTTTATTCTGTATCACACATATACCTACGGATGATTTAGAAGTTACCAATCTACCTACTACATATCTATGGAATGCGGTAGAAACCAAAACACCCAGAGACAAAACATGCAAATACATGGAAGACATGAAACTTTGCACAGAAAGCAGCCCAGCTGACTACAGAAGTGGAGAACCTCTTGCTGTGAGGTGACAATGCTACCCATGGCATCATTGTGCTCCCCATTATCCAGCTTACATGTAACAGTTTAGAATTAGTAAGTGACCAGACAAAGGGGGAAAGGAGTGTCCACATGCTCCTTTTTAAATTAGGGCTCAAACAAACTGATATACCATTTACAAATGCTGGAAAAAAAACCCTCGTCCAAGTTCAGGATCACAGCATTAAAGAAGCACATGTTTCAAGTAAGACTTGAACTTACACCATCCGGATCAATTCTGATTGGCCTAGTACTAAGTTCCTGAAACATGCAAAATCAAGTCCTAGTTGGAGTGAATATAACCTTATGCCTCCGAACAAATACCAAGCCTACAATTTAGAAATCAACCATTGTCATACCATTGCCAAAGGAACCAAAGCCAACCTCCACCAACCAGTTTCAATACTCCCCACATTAGGAAGATATTTGAAAAACTTATTTGCAACCAGCTAACCACATACTTCCAGAAATGTCAATTGTTCTCCAGTAAGCATCATTGCTTTTGGTCAGAATACACTATGGCAGCACTCCTTACTAATGATATCTGAACAAAAATGGATAGAGGCAACTGTACAGGTGCTAAGTTCATTGACCTAACACAAACGTTTGATATTGTTGATCACCCCATTCTGATAACCCACTTTATAGACATTGGCATAACCCCCACAATCAACTGAATGGTTTAAAGACATCCTAAGTAACACACCCTACGCAATACAGTTTGATACTTCCCTCTGTCAGACCGCCAACACTCACTTTGGTGTCCCACAGGGATCCATTCTAGCACCACTACTTTTCTCAACTTTCTATAAGCAAACTGCTACTTGACCGTACCCATTTGCAACTCCTGCTTTATGGTAATGACATGGTCATTTACAGATCTCCATGACATCCAAGGTCAACTCCAAACTGGCTTCCTATAACTTAGAAAACAGCTTATCATCAAAACACTGCTACTCAACCCAAAGAAAACCTAGTCTATGCTATTTGGAACAAATAAAAGATTTGCAAGAATCACCAACACACTACAGATTAAAGCTGAATACAATAACCCTATTGAAACTACCACATCCCTTCAGTACCTGTGCATGTGACTTGACCAAACAGTTAACTTTCAGGAACAAATAAAAAAAATTGTATTAAAAGTCAACTACCTACTATTCTGGGCACCAAAACACTCTCATTTCATTTCTCCTCCAGCTAAGGCTGCAATGGATAAAGGCAATCAACTTGCCCACCTTGAGTACAGTTTGACTTTATTTGCCTCTACCACTAGTAAAACACACAACACTACAGACATTATCCAATAAAATATGCCACTTTATTGCTAACTCTCCTTGCTATGAACTCCCTCACACTCTCAAAAGCAAGGTGGCTACCAGTTCTTCTTGGACTCCTTTTTAAGTTATTACGAGATACTTCTTCTCTACTTGCTGCATGACTCATCAACTCCACACCAGCCTGCAATCTTAGGAACCAATCCAGAGTAGGAAAAACAACAGAGTCCGCTGATAACAGACCACACAGGTATGATCACAGCTTCTCTGTGCAAAACTCCTAAACTATATCCATCACATCCACCCCATTTCACTGATACAACCAGCTGCTCTGAGGTTTGCCTTCAGTTCAAACACTTTTTTTTGAAACAGCATAAATGCAAATGGCAGAATACATCATGTACACCAACAAATTACTCCAGTCTAGTCCTCTGCATCTTTTCCACTGGGACTAACACTATAATGCATAATCATTTCTTGTGTAAATATGGACGTATAATCAACAATACATGCCTTTGTGCAGCATCCACACCAGTTCTCTTATTGACATACTCAAAATTCTTTTCACCGTATTTCTTCCCCATTATTGTTGTCTTAAACGATATGTTGTTCTTGTTTTGAATTGTTTGTTGTTATACACACTGTATGTAGTTGAATTGCTAGTGATTGCTGTCTTAACTGTATGCTGTATGCATTGCATTTAACCCAGGCTGAGCCTGCAATTGGTTAGTGCCCTAGCCTGGTAAACAAAATGTAAATAAAAATAAATGCATAAACCTCTTTAGTGCAGTGGTCCTGCACTTGGACCATGGCCACTGCCTCCAAAGCTGTAGATGTTTCAGTAGCCTATCTGAATTCTGGTTTAAAAAACACCATGTGGATATACTCTTGCCCTCCTTTCTTTTCTTTGTCTGGTTGCTTGGTAATGTGACTGGGGGAATAAATGTATCCCTGTGCATGGAGTGAGGTAGTGTGCTTTGATGCATTCCTTCTCTGGGAGGAAAGAATGTGGTCTTGCATCTGGACTAAAGTGAAGTATGTTAACATGGGTTGCAAAGTCTCCTTTCCCCTCTTTGCCTGGTAAACTGATGTATTGTGTGTGGGAGGAGTGTATTCCCACCAATGGATTGAGGTGGTGTGTCCTGTTGAACTTCCTATAGGGAGGGGAGGAATTTGCTCCTGCATGTGGACTGAGGTGTTATGCGTTCATGTACTTTCACTGCTCTCATTTGTCTAACTTAGTTCATAAATAAAAATGTTATTGGTCTATATTAGATAGTCAAATGTTGAAAAGAGCGAACGCTCTTACACTGAATCCTAATAACCAAAACCACACAATGTCAAACATATGGAACAGTGATTTTTTTCCCAGGGAAAAAAAATCACTGCTCCAAAAAAAAAAACAGGCTTCACCCCCCCCCCTCATATCCCCCGATGTGAGAGGCTGTGCCCCCTACTTAAATATACCAAGAGATCACATCACAGTGGAGGAAATGGCAACCCAGTGATTTTTTTTCCCTGGGAAAAAATTGCTGTTCTGGGTGTTTGACATTCTGTGCTATTGGCTATCAGGGGTCGATGTAAGAGCATTCACTCTTTTCAATGTTTGATGTCCTGATATAGACCCAAATTTTATTATGCATTCCTCCATCCCCCACTCTTGCTTTCAACAACTTATTTTTCTAGCACTCACATATAAATAAATTTCCATTTTAATTATTTACTCAACATATCACTCATAGTTACAGCTGCCTAACTGTTGTGAAATTATTAGAACATTCATTTTACACTTGTAAGTTTGTGTGATTTAATTTGAGCATGCGCTTTCTTTCCTAAAGCTTTTAACTAACCTCTTGTGCATTTTCACATACATACATACAGTAAGCATCATGATCCAGGTCGTGGCTGAAAAAAGAATCCTTGAACTAGATTACTTAACTGGTCAGTAGCACAACAGGTAGCCCAATTGCCTTTGAGCCATAAGGCTGTGGGTTCTATTTCCACACCAGGTAAATGGATTGCCAACTCTACAGTGTAGCATAAAGGGGAAGCTGCACTCCTGAGTGTATCATCCTTTGGATGAGATGTTAAACTGAAGTTCCATATGCTTCAGTTGCTGGCAGCTCATTTGGATGTAAAAAGATCCAATGGTACCTGTCAAAAAGAATAGGGAGTTTCCTAATGCCCTGGCCAACTTTCCCTAGTACCATAAATATCACCTTGGGTCTACCTTGAAAAGCACCTACTAGCCTAGTGGGATTAACCTGGTCAATGAAGGCTAAATTAAAAATGAATAAATAATGCTGGCTGTTGAATAGCAGGCTGGCAAAACATCAGTGAATGACAAGATTCTTTGTATGTCTTAAATATTAAGAAGAAGCACTTATTTTGTGATTCCGTAGATCATCTGGGATAAGCATGAGATGTGAACGGTACTGGACTACAGTATATAGTTCTCACTGTCAAGAGTCAGACAACAATGGCATGGGTATATTTCCATGTATATAGACTTATTCAAACATCAAAGTTAGCATCAATCTATCACCCACAATTTATTTTTTATTTTTACTTGTATTTGTTTACTGGGGTAGAGCACTGATCTCCAAGGACCCCTTTCAGGCTCTGCCCAAGAATGCTTTCTGGTTAGGTGACATACTCAGAGTCATACAATTTGGCAATAGAAGTTAAGGGAATCAAACCTGGATTACTGGACCTCAGGAAACAACTCATTAACATCTCTAATTCTCTGCATCAGTTGACAGACAATGATTCTCAGACATCACATGCTTTTCAAAGGAACTTCAAAATTCACTGTCAAGCATACTATATATCGTTGCCTTATATTTTACATCTTTATAATGATCCACACTTATCTGTTTTATAAAAGATTAACCTTTCAAACTGAATTCCTTCACTATGATTAATGTACTGAAATATAACTGTAGTCACCAAAGCAGAATTTAACTATGTAATCAAAGCTGAAATTAAAGTATATGAGCCCAAATATGCAGCAAAGGAGCAATCCCAGTGTTATCTGGAAGATAGTAATGAAGAAAATATTAGCTTCTTTCAGTTAGTCATTTAGAAAAACAGCTTAATCGTTTATGTATTTGATTATTTGCTTGTATGCCTGTTTATTTGTTTTCTTGCTTATTTGTTTATTCATGTTTTGCAATTTGTTGAGTGTCATAGAGTCACTCAGTGTAACATAATTATAGAGTAGGTCTGGGGATATAATGGAGACAAAGTTCCTAACTTTTAATACTTAAACCAAAAAAAAAAACAACAACAAAAATATAGTAGTAGGATACTGCAAGACATTAACAACAGAATTGGAATACCAATATGCAGCAATTCCATTTACCAATATTCAGGTAATAGACCATAGAAGAAAAGTATACATACCTTATTGCATAATTTTCAGTTACCTTGTTCTTTCAATCCATTATCCTTGATAAAGGTTAGCTGCAAAACTATGTGTATAAACATTTAAGTCAACATAACTGCTCTATAGACATCCAAGATGGCTGCACATTGAGTAACTACTTAATTTCAACTCTCCCAGTATGAAAACAGAAACTCAGAAGAGAGAGCCAATTAAATCATTTTTTTGGTTAAATTTCAGTAACTGACTAGTAGGTTCACTGCCTGGATGGTAGCAAAAAAGAAATTCAGAGAACATGAAAGAAAATCAACCACAAAAGGTAAGGAAAAACACTGACTGGTAAGAATTCTGCAGCTGTTCAGCAAAAAGCAGCTTAAGCTCCAGCTCTGATGCAAGACATGACCTCCAGTAACCTAGAGGAAAAATAAGTCAACTGTACTCAGAGCTGATTAAAATAAATGAAACACTGATAGAGTATATCAACTCAAATAACAAAAGGATGAATAAAATAGAAGAAGCTTTAAACAGATATTCAGATGAGGTGATAAATCTAAACAAAATGGAGGTCAAAATGAAGAAAAGTCTGGCTGCATATGAGGCTGCTCAAGAAAAGATGTTTCCAAAAATAATAGACATAGAGGACAGAGCACACAGGGAAAATCTGATATTTTTTTTACTGTAACAGAGAAGCTGGAAGGAGCAGACTGCATTATTTTTATGAAAGCACAAATAAGCAACTGGACTGGTATTCCACAATAGCAGTTGTTAATTGAAAGGGCACATCTTGTGTATGTTCCAAACCTGGCCATGAGAAAACAACATAGACCTTTAATAGTAAAGATGTAATCCTATCAGCAGAAGAAGTTGATTCTGACAAAACTGTGGGAGAAGGGCAAAGTAAGAAAAGTGGGAAAGATTAGAGTGTTTGTGGAAATGATTACTCACTGTGCAGTATACAGAAGAGGAGTAAATTTATTCCACTAATCAGGGAATGTTGAGAAGAAGGCATTATATTCAAACTGCTATATCCAGCTATCTTCAGAATATTCTTTCCTGCAGTGGCAAATCATTTTTGATGCAGAACATGCTAAGGAGGAAATATAATAGTTTGTACAACAAAACATGAGTTGAGAAATCAAAGGAGATTCTGCTTCTTGTTCTTTTGGTAAGTAAGACCACAAAAAGACTGTGTCACTGAAACCTTTTCCTGTGTTTTAACAGAAAATGCTTGAGAGACAGAAAAAAGCAAAAGAGTTGACTAGAAGAGCAGAGAGCAAGTTAGAAAGGAAGCAGATACTGGATTTGAGAAATGGGGATAAACAGGAATAAAATCAGCAGCTTAGAAACTGACAAATAAATGTGGGATTATAAAGCATTAATTATATTTGTGAAGAATGACAGAACAAGAAAACCTGGAAATATTGGACTTTTTTGACTTTGTTAAACTTGGAGGGGACTCTAAAACATATGCCCTACTTCATGTCATTAATATTTGGAATAACACTTAGGAGATAGGAAAAGGAAGGGCCAAGTTAACTGTAAGTAAAACAAACTTTTGTTACAGTAATATTTTTCATAGTGCATGATAATCTGCATGTTTTAAAGTTTTCTCAGTTATTTTCAAGTGTGGTGGGGATGTTAAAGTAAACAGGTGTCCCTTTTTAACTTTTCTCTTTCTCCTTGTTCAGATTTAAGAAATGCAAGTACTGCAATGTAAAAATAAAAGAAGAAGAGTATGTTAAAACAGTATGACAAAAGAAAAAAATGATGTGCTTTTTCTCATTCTTGCATAGGGGAATGGTTGTATTACGGATCTTGGCTTTACCTAGTAACAAGTTTTAAGAGAAAGCAAATACATAAAAAAGAACATTGGATATAATAAAGCTCTCCATAGCAAATAAATAAATACTTGTAAAAGTAACCCTGTATCTGGTTCTCATGTCTCCATGGAGACAATCTGATAAACAGCAATAAAAACAGAATACTTCTTTCTTTCTTTCTTTTAATGGCTTTCTTTCAATGGGTAGATGATAATGTTTTCTGAAAGCATTCAAGTGTTTTCTCATTCAGGGAGAGCAATAAAGATAACACAAAACCAGACAGCACTTAGTAGAAGCATAGGCTGTACCATGTGTCTTAGCATAGATAGCCTTACTTTTAGGTGAACAGAGTCTATGAGTGTGGCTGTCAGTTTGGAACAATTGTTCCTTTTGGGAAGGTAAAACTTCAATATTTGAAGAGGTACATATTTTTGTGTGTTATTATTAAGTTAATAGGTTTTGGGGGTGTATTGGCCATGTATTTTCGAGGGCTTTCGATAAAACAAAAAGTTTTGTAAGATGTAACATGGGCTCAAATGGATATGATAAGAAACAACTGTATAAAAGGTCAACCTGCCAAACATTAGTGTGTGCATGTAATACAAATGCTAGAACTAGATACTTAAAAAAACTGTTACAAATAAAATGCGGGAGTAATAACTTTTTAACATAATGAGACTTTCAGTATTATCTTTAAATGTTAATGGTCTCACATACAAAAAGAATAAACAGTAGTGAACTATGTTAAAAATGTAGAGTGCAAATAGCTATTCTAAAGAAAACATTTGGAAGGAACTGAACATGTGAATTTGATAAAAAAGTTTTTAGGATGGTTACTCGGCTTAATACCTGGGATGAAGAAAAAGAAGAGTACTTACATTAATTGCAAGAGGAGCTCAAATAGTGATAGAAGAGGACAAAAAGATAATAATGGTGGATTTGTAGTACTGAGGGGCTACTGGCAAGGGAGGAGGATTACACTGGCATGGATTTATATTCCACCTAAAACTGCTATAATAGAGCTTATGAAAATTCTGGGAGAAGTAATCAGTTTTCAGCAGGGAATATTACTTATAGGTGGGGACCAGAATTTGATTTTCAGCAGGGAAGATGTGTCTACAGGGTCTAGAAGGAACATATAACAAAGGAAGGTAGATATTTGAAGAAATTTATGAAAATATTTGGCATGCAAGATGTGAATTCAGTAGTAGGAGTTCGGAGTAAATTTACATATTATTCCCAAGATACAAAAACTGGGCTAGGCTAGACAGAATTACATTTCACAGGAATGTGTGCACTTAATTGAAAGCTTTGATATGCATCCAATAACTATTTCAGATCATGTGCCAATAATAAAAATACAAGGTAATGAAATAAAAATGAGATACTGGCACTTTCTCACCTGTCTGTTGAAAAATGTGGAATTTAAGGAACAGGTAATGGAAATTATTTGAGAGTTATTAGAGAAAACAGAAATGTCTTCAGAAAATATAGCTAGGGAGTGGGATAAAATTAAAGTGGACTTTAAAAATAGGGTGGAAATAGAAGAAAGAGAGATATGATTAAGACAAGTATTATTTAGAGGACTAATAAATGTTAAAGTATTGCAGAATAGGGGGAATCTCACAGAACAAGAAAAGGAGCAATTGCAGAGTGCTAAGCAGAATATAAAGGATTACCCCGATAATATGCATAAATTTAGAAAAAAATGCTGCTAAACAACTGATTCTTGATAATAATGCCAGAGCACAAAAAAAAAAATAAATTAGTGCAACGACTCAGGCAACAGAAAGTAGAAAGGTTTGTCGCCAAGTTTAGGGAGCCTATAATAAGGAAAGTACCAAGAGATCCTGTAGAAGGAGAAGAAGTATTTCAGAAATTTTATGAAAGTCCTTGTAAAGCAAAGAAACATGGAGATCAAGAAAAGGTACAAATGGGATGCTTATGCAAGAATTAAGTATGTCAAGGTTAGAAGTAGATGAGGCTCAATTACCAATAATTAAGATAGGAGGAGATAAGATAAACATGGTGATGTATAGCAAATCAGTGTATAGCTAATCAATGGCAAAATCCCCATGAATAGATGGCACTCCTTTGGAATTTTGGAAACTAGTAATAAATATCTGGAAGGTTGTGTTTAATAGTATTTTAAGAGAAGAAACACCAACTTCCTTAAGAAAGTGGTGGTGACTATAATACCTAAAGACTGTAAAGACTCATTCATGCAAGCCCATTTCAATCCAAACCATGATTATAAAGTGTTTATGTCTATAATGGCTAAAAGAATGGCAAAGGTAATGCCAAAATTGATGGACATGTATCAATGTGGTTATGTGGAGGGGAGGCAAACATTTGACAACATTAACAGACCATTGATGATCTAGAAAGAAGCTGAACTTAAGAAAATGCCACTGCTGTTGGTGGGTTTTGATGCAGAGAAAACACTTGACAGAGTAAGCTGGAAGTTTATGAGCAGGGAAATGGAAGTATTGGCATTCCCTGATAAAATTCTAAGGTTGATTAGGAGGATATATGAGGAATTAGAGGTGAAAATTAAAGTGTGTGGGTTTTCCTTTGATAATTTCTGTTTGAGCAGAGGAACCAGACAGGGGTGTCCTCTTTCTCCTTTGTTATTTGCACTACATTTAGAACCACTGGCAAAGAAAATAAGAGACTCAGAAATTTAAAGATATAATTGGTATGGTAGTCAAGAAAACCTGGCTTTATTTGCAGATGATATTATTTTATACCCGATAAAACAAGAAAAAGACATTTCAGTGTTCTGGAGCATTTTGAGGCAGTTTCAGATCTTTTCGGGATACAAAATTAACAAAGCTAAAACAAAGGCAACACCTGTAAATTATATACCCACACAAGAATTGTTTCAGCAATATCCATATTTATGAGTACATGATAAAATGTAGTACTTATGAGTATGGATTAAAAAGGATTCTGGTGTGGCAGCTAAGGATGTGTGGGAAGAGACTAAACAAAAGATAATACGAAAAATGAGAAACTGGAAGCTCTGTTATATGGATAGCAAGATATAAGCAGTTAAAATGTTTTTATTCCCTTTAGTTTTATACACAGGTCAGACATATTTTTATCAACCAGAGGAGAAATTGTGGACAGCAATTAATAAAGAGCAGAAGGATTTTATCTGGGAGGGAAAGATGGCAAGAGTCGAGTGTAATAGGCTGATTCTTCCAATTGAACAAGGCTGTTTGGTATTATCAGGTTTGAAGGGGTGTTTCAGAGTTACACAGTTAAGGCTCCTATACATAGCAAAGCAGAACCCTATAATTCAAAGTGGAAAGGGATGATGGTGAAATAGAGGAAGCTCAAGAAACAAGGAGATTCTGGAATGTTGGATGCAGATCCATAAGGAGAATAGCAATAGCTATGCAGAATATTATATTTATAAAGTAGCAGAAAGTATTCTAAGAACTAAGTCAACACGAGAATGGAGAAAGGAGATTCTTCTGATAGGGATGACTGCAATTAGGGATACAGATAATAGGCAAGAGGAGGCTGGAATTTATGGAAGAAAACTGGTAAAAGAACCAAGGTATTGGGAGGAAATAATTAGAGAGGGAAAGGTAATAGAATGGGTAGAGGCCAAGAATTTATTTGGACAGCAGTATACAGATTGCCTTCCCTATCAAGGACTGATATCACTGTATAGGCAAAGAGAAAGAAACAGGGGATCCTAAGTAAAAGACCAGTACTGGTAGAGATTTTAGAAGAATCTAGAACAGAAGCTGTTGTTAAAAAGGAATAATTAGTAGACCATATAAAATATTGCATGATAACTATAAGAATCAGTCAGAGTAGGTTAGAAAGGATTGGGAAAAGAGATTGAATAAGCAATTCACAAAGAAACAATGGGGGACATATGTATGTCTTCCAAATATGCAGCAAAGTGTAGAAGATTTAGGATCTTTGCTTGGAAGTGTTTACATATGCATTTTTATACCCCAAGTAGACCACAAAGATTTTTTTCCTCAGGTTGACAGCAAATGATTGAGCTGAGATGGAGAAGAAAGAGGTAACTGGGAACATATTTTCTGGGAGTATAATGAGTTGGCAGACTTTAAAGATTCCCTGCAGACTGTTCCATCACAGATATTGGGTGAGCATATAGGTGTAACTAAGGAAATTATTTTTTGAGTTGTGATACAGAATCGGAATTGCTTAGATATAGCAAGGCCTTGCTGAGTCTAATTATGGTGGCTGCCAAAACGCAGTTGCTAAAAAATAGAAATCAAAGTCTAAACCAACTTTATTAAAAGTAGTAACTGCAGTAACAGAGATAAAACAGCTGGAATTGGGATCTTTCCATAACGATAGGAGCAAACTACATAGGAAAAAAATTGGAACTGTGAGAACAATACATGCAGAGGAGGAATGAGGTTTAAAAGAAGGCAGGATCTGTCTGAGCTATGTAATATTTGACAATGACTGGTTAGATTATAAGTGATGTATAATATTTGCAACTACAATTATGTAAACATAGTTTGTGATGTATGATATTTGCAATAAAATTATGTCAATATTTTTTTGTTTTAATTTATATAAATATATGACTGCCTATGTCATACGTGATAATTTAATAAAGATGTATCTTGTTTAAAAAAAAAAAACAACTGTTCTATAAATGCTGTCTGTTACCTACTAGAATGAATTTGAATTAAACCTGACATGGTTATGCTTCTGATAATAATAAGGAAACATACCAAGTTGTTTTCTGATATCTAATCAGATAACCACCTCCCCTTTAGCACTACGTTCCTGAATGCAGAAAACATCTGGAACATAGCTATTCTGTTTTTTTCTTCTGTTACCAAAACAAATGTTCAGTTTTGCATTATTTTCATTACTGTGATTCAGAACCTCTGTATCTAAATTCACTATAGTACCCGATATCCTATAAAAAAAAAATCGTATCCATTTCCATGGTTAAGTGATCTGCATAATGGATCAGGTTAAAAGAGCATACCATAGATGCAAACGTACCTTCAATGTTTATTTAGTGAAATGCATGTCTAATCAGTAGGCATCTGGAAATTTTATAGACTATTGAAATTAGAAGGTAACATTTAATTAGGCGCAGCTGCAGTCCCCAGTATACACACGCACATGCGCGCACACACACACACACACACACACACACACACACACACACACACACACACACACACAAATGCAGCGCCACATGCACATGTATACACTCTCACAGTCATACAGACAATAAAAAAATAATTTCAACACATTTGCAAAAAATAAAATAAAAATATTCCAGATAGCTAAAATGGTGTAGTCCTTTAACATGAAACAAACATTGTTGACCCTCTATCAAATGGTACTAGTCATCTCAGTAAAATATCCATGGGAAATATCCTGTCTACTGTGACTAAACCATACCTTTCAACTGCCAAGATTTTCCCAGAATGTCCATATTTTTGCCTCATATCTGTCGTCCAATCCATGTAAAATCTATGTTTCTCTGGCAAATCACAGAGGATTGAAGTCACTAATAATTACATACATTTGAGTTTCAGACTTCATATCATTCAGAAAATGCATAATAACACAAATGCTGTTATTCTGCCAACTTTCTAAGTTTATAAGAGCAATATTTAAAACCTGTCCATATTTTTGGGCCTTTGCCCCCTTATTATTTTAGGCTTTGTACAGATTTCTTGCAATAAGAGATTGAGAGGTATGGACAAAACATATCTTCTAACAGAAAGAATGGCTATTCAATATTTCTACAAAGTACAGCACATAACCATAAGATGGAAGTATTGGCTAAAGCCTTGTCAAAACTTAAACAACATCATTATTAAAGTGTTTTAGTTACTAATAAATAGTTTAGTGGAAATGTTAGATTTAAGATCTGTCATATCCCTTTTTCTTTGTAGAGGATACCTTTTAAATATAATGCAAAAGCTTTGGATAGAAAATCCAGAAGTAAAACATACTTATCTAGCATTCATAGGATGTGATCCATCCATACTTCTCAACCTCTTATCACAAGAAATCTGGACGAAGACTAAAATAATGGGGGCTCAAAGGCCCAACAGTAAGGGCCGATTTTAAATATCGCTCTTGTAAACTTAGAAAGTTGGTAGAATAACATGATTTGTGTTTGCATGCAATTTCTGTAGGATATGAAGTCTGAAACTCAAATGCATGACATAATTTAATGACTTCAATTCTCAATGATTTGCCAGAAAATCACAACTTTTATGAGAAGCAGATCAGAAATATGAGTAAAAAAATGGACATTTTGTGAAAACCTGGACAGTTGAGAGGTATGGACCCATCTGGTTGCATAAAGAAAGCCTTTTATGTAATTCATATAGAGCCCATCTTCTTCTTCCACAGTGTTTTTACTAAAAGAAAAGTGATATCTCTCAACTTCATTGGATAAAACAACATTTCAAACTACCTCTGATTGTCTAATCAAACTGAATACAAACTTATACTGTTTATTAACTTGCAACTCAAAGACTGTACATTTTAAATTGTAAACTTGTTACTATTCTAATTATTGTAATATTTTATATATTAAGGAGCTTTCTTTCCCGGGCTACCGCTGAAGAAGGGCAACAGCTCAGTTGGACTAACCCAGTCAACAAATGTCAAATAAATAAATAAATACAATTTCGCAAAGCTGACTATATATAAGCCATTCAATTTAATAATTAATAGATAAATAAGAAAAATTAAGTATGTTCTCTCATTTTCTTGTTGAACTTTAGGAGATATGTTGTGTGAAACACTTTTCTTGTCCAGATAATGTTCTCTCTCCTAGTATTAAAGGAAACATACTTTTAAACCATGATTAACTTTATTGCATATAAATATCCGGCATTAAATAATGATCAGAGTGCTTTGTAGAGAAATATAAAAGGGGCAATAAAGACACTGCCATTATATAACTGGCAACAGAATTGTAATGAAGTCATAATGCTGCAGATAATTTGCCATAATTATGTATATAAAAAAAATTAAATGCAGAAAAAAAGCTAGCTCAGCATGTGGACAACACCATTCCATTACAGTCTTGGGCAGTTTACAGCAGTCTTTCACATCATTCTGTCAAAGTATGAGATTATTTTGGTGGAAAGAATACATTTCAGTGAAGAACTATAAAATGATGATTACTATAATGGTAATTAATAATTTCGTTGCATAAGGTGGCTTTCATCACAATAAGTGGAAACAGTTGACTTAGCATATGTAGCTGCTATCACAATCAATAATACTATTCATGTTCAGACTAAGTACTTTAACGGATTTTCCCCAAACATGGAAGAGTCTGGAAAATTATGGATAACATGATCAAAACTGTTTTAATTCATAAAAGAAGCAGTTCAGGTGGCCTTTACATACATAGACAGGCCACAGCACTTGAAAGGAGAGTAGCCATTATGTTCAGCACTGCGGCTTCAGTACTGATGGAATGATTCAACACTTGTCTGGCAGTTGCCACAGAGGGTTAAGGCTATGAGCTGTAGTTCCCGTGATACAGGGTTTGATTCCCTCAGTCTGCAGTTGCCTTCTGTGTGACATTGAGAAAGTCAGTTAGCCAGGCATTGTTACTGGGTCGCCCCTGAAAATGGACTGTGTGTCCAGTGGGCCTACCTGGTTAACAAATGGGTACAACTGTTATAGCAGTCATGGTTTTCATTATATTTTGAGGCCCTTCTGTATATGGAAAGCTTTTTATCCTTTTAACCAAGAAAGAAGGTCTTAAAAAGGCATCCTTTATGTTCTAGCCAATCCACACACGTTATAGATAGAGAAAAGTTCTCTTGTCTCATTCAGACATTTTTTTTAAATATTAATATTCATTTTCTCAGTCAGCAACCCATAGTCCCTGTTTTGGATATAGGACATAAAACACACAAAGTGAATGGAGGACAAGTGTGCTTATATGTATTCTGACTGACAAAGAAAGGTATCTTTCTTTTACTGAAATACAGATTAGAGCAGTGAATAGATATGAAGCGACAGACCTTTATGCAGTATTGCACAGCAGCAGAGCAAATGTAGGCTATGACAGTTGTACATGGTCACAAATCCAATGTGTAAGGAAACGTCATCAAATGGAGTCACATGTTAACACAGTGGAACACTGACTTTGATCTTTGAGAAATTAGCATATGGATCTCTTCTGAATCCATTTAGTATCTGCTTTAATGTTCTGGACCAAATATAAAGCAAGACATTATATTTGCATTCTCAAGTCAGTGTAAAAATATCTAGGTGTTATCATGGCTGTCACAAAACGTAGACTGAAAGGGCAACTGCCAAATCCAACAGAATCTTGGGGTGTATCTTTAGGGAACTGGCTGTAGGGAGAGAAAGTCATTGTTATACTCTGTCAGTCACTGAGCCAACCACATTGAGAATAATGAATACTGAGAAAAGACATGATAGCACAAGGAATGTTCCACAGAAAGACAGCTGGGGGAGTTAAGGGGTGGATGGTAAATACTATAAAAAAAAAGGTTAAAATAATTAGAGCCCTTCTTCCTGAGAGAAAGGAATGCCAGAGAGGGTATGTCCTTTCTGCACAAAATCATTAGGGGAACTGTCAGAGAACAGAACTCAAACAGAAGGATGGTAGGTCAGGAGGAACCCATATCTTCAGAAAAGAACCCACAGCCTTCTGGTCATGCAGCACCAGTGATGAGTGCGCTACCTGCTGCACCACTGACACAACTAACAATATTGATAATTCTGAAAAGTAATGCTGTAGTCACTGTAAAATATTAACACCACTTTCAGATGATTCTTGAAAATTTAGGAAAAAATATAGACCTCTGAAGTTGTGATGTTTTAATACTTTTTTTGCGGGAGGGGGTGATTAACACACCATTTTTTTATTATTAAATTGTATTACAGTCTTTTGTGGCTACTCTGTGAATATGAATTATGTCAAATAAGTGCAAACTATCTTTGGAACAGCACTTCCTGTGCTGGAGGACATCTCTATTAAAAGAGTTCTTAGGAGGGTTTATGATATTATTAGGGATACTACTCATATGCAACATAAATTCTTTATGTTGTTACCATCAGGGAGACGTTACAGGAGTATAACAGCTAGAATAACAAGGCTGAAAGATAGTTTTCTCCCTTATGCCATTAGGCTTATAAATAAAACTTATCACTGCCCCTCACCCCATCATTATAGGTTGGATTGTGCTGGAAGGATGAAATGTTTTACTTGTATAGAAATATTTATTTGTATTGTTCTTTATATTTTTCTTATTCTTACTTTCTTATATCTATATTTTTATTCTGTTGTTTTTATGTGTGTTGCAGGAGGATTTGTAGAATAAGAATTTCATTGTACTGTGTGACATTGTCTCTAGTACATATGACAATAAATTTGAATTGAAGTGAATTGATTTGAATGTTTGTTTTCATACCTAGAGCAAACTACATTTTTAAAGCTGAAATGGAGATTTCACATTCAGTTTCCAACATATACTTCCATGTTAATGAACTAGGCAGCCATCTAGGATGCCATACCTTTAGGGGTACTCTTTCTTTGTGTATTTATTTATTTATTTTTAGAGCAACATTTCTTTACTCTAAAAAAATAAAGAAAGAAATAAAGAAGATACCCAAGCCAAAAGAAAATTTACCTGTGACACAGCATGCACGCCATGGGGGTGGTGCTCCAGTTGACTGGACTTGACATTCCAGTCATTTCACATTACAAGGTCACAGGAACAGAGACGGCACTAGGTTATGGGAGCAGACACTTAGCATCATTCAACAGTAGTAGCAAAGCGGCCTGAATGAGGTCTTTGTTTTTTAACAGAATGAAATAAAATTAGGGACTTTCTGCAGACTTTGATAAATCGATGAGAGGAATGGTGCAGCGAATTAAGTGTTTTTACACTGGCAGTGATAAACCAGATATATGTTTGGCAATATTTCTGGCTTTGTGATTTACATGGACAGCTGAGGTGAGAGGAATGGCACAGTGAGATATGTTATTACTATTTCTACAATATTGCTGCAAGTGATTGTCCAGATATTTGTTAAATTTTTCTGCCTTTGTGGTTTATGTGTACACCCGAGATGAGAAGAATATCATGATGTTATTATACCATTCATCAGTGCTGGAAGTGATCAACCAGACAGTCTGGGCAATATTTCTTTGGCTTTGTGATTTGTGTGGAACAGCTTGGATTGGAATGCTTTAATATGGGGCAACTTGTTAGTATGGACTGTGATGGTTCCCCTGGTGTTATGTATACAGATAGAACTGTAAATTAAACTCATGTAAAATGATTTCTAGCATTTGAGATGATACATGAAAATGCAGAACTATTATATGGTGTTTTTATCAACCAGCAGAGCTTTGCGGTTACAGATAAATTGTTTGCAGGCATAGGTAACTTATCAGGAAATAAGTGAACTGTGAACTTTGAGGCAACTTTACTGGGAAACATGAAAACTAGTACCTACCCCCCCCCCCCCCAAGAACTTCATCTAAAAATGCTAACATCTTTTCAGGACATTGAAAAATACCTCTCCAATCATCAACTCATCCTAAACCCAAACAAAACCAAGTTAATGATTTTCACAAACAAATCATGCAAGCTCATCTCACTATCCCTCTCTATTCACTCCTCTAATGGTACAAAAATTGAACCTGCTAATCAGACCAAACTCCTAGGAGTTACTATACATGACAGACTAAAATATGATATGCACATCTCCATAGCAATTAAAAAAGTCCACACCAAACTAGAAGCACTCTATAAGGCCAAACCATTCCTTTCACATGAAGCCAGAATAGCCACAGCCAGATCTTATCAATCTACCCTCCTCTACTGCTCTCATATCTTCACCAACCTATGCAAGGCTGACCTTAACCTAGAGTCCTGCTATAACAAAATAGCTAAGTTTGCAGCCGATCATCCCCATAAAACTCATCATTGCTCCGTTCTTCAACAACTCAACTGGCTGGAACTTCCCAACCCATTAACACTAAACCAATTGACCTTTGCCCACAAAATCATACACAGCCCCAGTAACTGTCCTGCACGCTCAAGCCTCATCCAAACTAACTCTAACTGCAGGTCCCTTAGGACTTCTGACAGACTAATGTTAAAAGTCATCCAGTCTCACAACTATCATGGTGACTCCCTCTACTCCTGTAAGATAGCCAAGGACTGGAATACTCTTCCTAAACACATCCAAAATGATCCCAACATGTCCTCATTTAAAAAAAGCCTAAAAGATTATCTCAGTACCAACTGGCTGTGCCCCTGTATGGCTCTGGGCTAGTTTCCTCTCCTATTATTTCTTAACTCCTTTCTCACAGCACCTTTAAGCAGCTAGTGCTTGTACTCTTGTATTTCTCATTTTTTCCTTTTTCAAACTATCATGCTATGTTAAAATCTTTTTATCACTGTATTACATTATACTATATGTGTTTTCTCACTAATTGCTCTTAGGTATGTTGTTAATTGCATTGATTTAATACTGATGCAAATGATTACATTTTATTTTCCTTATAATGTATTTGTACATGATTACATTTTATTTTTTCTTTATAATGTATTTTGTTAAATTTGCATATTTTAATGTTCTTGTTCTCAATAATTTGGACTATTACCTATGTACTGCACTTGAGCTTATCTCCCCAGGTCTCTGCTGAAAACGGGCTACTTGCCCAGTCGGACACTACCTGGTTAACAAATGAAAATAAATAATAAAGGGAAAATGACAAGCATTTTAGTGAAAATAAATGGTCTGTTATACTAAAGGGAATACAAGCAGATACATTCCTAGTAACATCAATTTTGTCAGCATAAACCACATCACTGCAGGAGCTATTCATTTCATGGTAACCAGAACAGTCTTTCAAAAGGTTACAAGTCAGTTAAATCTGAGTATGCAAATTGTTTTTCACTTCAGTGAGGGAAGCTGGGATGGAATAAGAATGAAAGATATGAGTACAGGATGGAACACGGGTTCTAACATGCATGATCAGTTTGATTAAACCTAACTTTAGATTGGGTAAAGCCTTCAGACATTGTGGCTATAATTGCTGGGTGGCGGTTGGGGGTGGCTGTATGAAATTATCTGGCCCACTTGTAGTTTGCTCAGCTTAAACATTCACTATCTGGTTTTACAGCACTAGTGTACATTTGTGAGAAGAAAGATGAACTACATAACTGGGCACCTGATATGCACAGACATAATAAGCATAATTGTTTTCACTGTCTTCTGTGGAGCAAAATTACTAGCTGCCTGCTGCTATTTGCTTATTATTTTGGTTTTACGGGACTAATATGATTGTGTGAAGCACCATGTAATATTTTAATGTGTGGCAAATATTTCTGGAACAAAGGTGAAATGCATTACATTATCATCTTCTTTTACCACAATCAGACTTCTAAATTGTACATAGTCATCTCTTATTTTTTGAGAGATAAATAGATCACAGAATACCCAGACCAGAACCTCTGGGGGCTGTGGCCCCCACATACCTAGACCGTATAACTGGATTTTGACATGGACTTAGTAATCTGCTCTGCTCTCAACCCAACCTAGTCTAAAACCAGCACTGCTCATAGACATACACAGACGGTTGTTGTACCTGTGGGGGAGCTGGGGACAATGCCATTGTTTCTTTAACATTCCACCCAAATCTCAGAGATGGAGGTTAATTTAAATGTACACATTTGAATGTATTAATCTGAATGTATACTTGGGAAATATGTGGGACAATATTATTGTTTTTGTAAATTTGAGGTATCACTTTAAATCTGGTGCATCACTTGCAATTTTGGGCGTTACTTCAAATAACTGTGGATTAATCTGGTATATATGGATTGTGTTTCTGGTGTATTAATTATCCCTTGAAGGCTTTTCAGCCGAGGTACCAGGAGACACCAGTAAAGGACTTTTTAACCCAGAAGACTGTTTTTTGTTTGTATTCTGCTTGTGTTTTTGTTATTTTGAAGTTAATATATCTTGTGTTGGGCAGGAAACAGTGTGATCATTATTTCTTTAACTTTTCTCACAACCTTCAGAGGGATTAGGTTCATAAGTTCATAGGTATTTACTAGGCTATCGACCACAAGGACCTTTTTAAGCCTAGCCATGCATCCCAAATCTCTGACAAGTTCTGATACCCTTGATAAGTATAAGCATGAGTCTGGGAGATAAACCATTTACAGATTACCTCTTTGCATTGCATTAGAGACACAGGTGCCAAACCAAGTATGAACTTCCAGTTTCCCATCCAATTGTCCAAATTGCACATGAATTGGATTAGGGAGGAACTCTGCTTCATGTGGATGGGGAGCCTGTTCTCTAGACAGGGTAGTCCATACCTGTGTCTACAGCAGGTCCTATTTATATCTCAGGCAAGGTTTAAGTCTTTAGAATGGGTAATTCTGGTGCTGTTTGTTTTGTGGTTAATCAGGAGGTCCATCAGAGTTGGGTCTGACAATGCCTTTTATACCAGGCATAGCTGTCCCCTCAACAGCCTGTAGGAGACAAAATACAGGGATAGAGCCTTGAGATGGTCTGCATAGGACATGTTACTTATCCCCTGCATTCTTTTAGTGAGGAACCTCTGTGGACATTTCACTTGTTGGATGTGCCTGGTTAGGTACATACCAAAGGTGCACTATAGTTAATGATAGGTCTTATGAATGCTGAATACAGTGGACATAAAGGGTCACTGTAGCTTGTATAGGAGCACGATACTGTTTAAAAGTAACAAATTGGAAACATTATTGTAATTTTTTTTCCATTTTCTTTGCAGTCAAAAATCTGATGCATATACAGATGGCTATATTTTGGAGAAGAGTAAATAAGCATGATGTTTGTATACATCTGACAGCAAATGTGTTATGTTCTTTTTTTTTAACTTCTGTCCCAGTCTGACATCAGAAGAGAACACAAAAGATGGCTGTCTTTTCAGGGGGGTGATGAGGCTTGCTGTTTATAAATATGACAGCATCAGCTTGAAATATATGACTGGGTATTTATGCCTCAATTTTAATCCCAATTTAACATCAGAGGAAGATACACTAAAAAGTAACTACCTCTTCCCAGATATGACATATATGTATCTTTGCAAGCATTTGTCTTCTCAGTTTATTGTCAACTGGTGTTTGGTCAGTTTTAAACATTCAAACTTGGATACAGCTTATTCTTCCTTGAAATAAAAAAGTAAGACTGAATTTTTTTTAAACGCACGATTTTTGTTTAGGCAATCATTGGATTGAAAGGTTGGAAAAAAGCTCTTAAATGCACACCAGAGCATTTATAACCCCATGGCCTCTGTGTACCTAGCAACCTTTAGCAATTACAGGGTAGTCTTGGTCATTTAGGGTGTGTTAAAAGGATGCAAGAAAAAAAAAACAAAGTTAAAGAGTCAGAGTGAATTTCATTCCTTGTTCATGGTTTTCATTTGAGTCATGATTAAATGTAAGGCTACTTAAAAAAATCTCTAAAATGCAAGTTCAAAGCATCTAGAACCCTCATGACATCTGAACACATTGTGGCACCCAAAACCCCTCTTGATACAGTTATTTCCACTGCAGTTATTACAGTGTAGTCTTGGGTCAGTTAGGATGTGCTGAAAAGATGCAGGAAAAAAAAATGAAGTGTGAAACTAAATTTCTTTCTTTGATCATGTTTTTTGTTCAGGCAATTGGATGAAAATGTTGTTTAAAAAACTCTAAAAATGTACCTCAGAGCTTCTAGAAATTTCATGCCTTAATATAGTTATTCTCACTAATTATAGTTATTACAATGGGGCTTGGTACTGAGCCCGCTCCTTTTTGGCATCTATTTCTCTAAAATGGAAACAAATGCTGAAGGTTTATGGCTGACTAAGTTTGCAGATGATTGCAAGTTGGGGGTTATCATTAACTCCCCTGCAGACACTAGCATTCGTAAAGAAGGTCTGTCTCTGACAACAAATGTTGCCAAAGACACGGTCTTAAATCTCAGTGCTAAGAAATGCATAATTGTACCTTTCCCATTTAATTGTCATGTTGATAATATGCCCCTAAGAGTTGACCTAGTGGTCAGGGATATGGGTACACATGTAGACAGTAGTCATACCTTCAAGTACCATGTGGCCACAGTGGTGAGGAAATCCTTTCATGTTGTGCAACTCATATGTAAGGACACAGAATTTAGGTCTAAAGAAGTTATTATCCCACTATGCACTGCCCTTATCAGACCAACCATAGAATAAAATGTTTCCTTCGGTAGGTACCTGACCAGGCATATGCAGCAACTAAAGTGACCTTAGAGGTTCCTTACAAAAGGAATACAAGCTGTAACAAACATGCCTTATGCAAAGTGCCTTAAATCCCTTTCCCTCTACTAAGTCTCTTATAGATTTCTGAGGGGTGACCTATGCCTGGCTTGCAAGGCATCTGCAAACCCCACACTTATGAATATATTGTATGTTCATGAGTCAAAGAGTACCAGAAATACAAGGTCTATGGACCTGAATTTTGTCTGTGACTTAAACAGTACATGCTGGAGAGAGACAGATGTGTCCCAGGGACTTCCCCTCCTATGGAACAGGCTTCCCATCCATGTGAAGCTGAGTTTGTCAAATACCCAGTTTAAGTACAACCTAGACCAGTAGATTGGGAATAGTAAATTTCCACCATACCTGGCACCCATGTCCCTTATGGGCAGATAAATACCTGGCCCTCAAAGTCCTATCTGGATACAGGGCATCATTATTCTTTCAGGAAAACTTAGACATAGAACCCCTCCCCGAGTCATTAGGCTAGTAAAAATCTATGAAACTATGAATCTACAGTGTGGTCTTGGTCAGTGCAGATGTGCTGAAAGGATGCAGGAAAAAACAAAGTTGAAGAGAAAGACTGAATTTCTTTCTTCCTTTCTTTGATCATAATTTTTGTTCAGGCAATCAGTTGATGAAAAAGTTGTTTACAAACTGTGAAATGCAGCACAGAGCATCTAGATATCCCATGGCTTCTGCATGCTTGCAGCCCCCAGGCTCTTGGCTTACTGCAGATGTTTTCTCCACAGTTATCAGAGTGCGGTTTTCCTTAGATGTTGAAAGAATGAATAACTGCATGAAAAAATGAAGAGTATGATGACCTGTGAGGAAAAGGAAGAAAAAAGGTAAGATAGTGTGAGTAGGCCAGGATGTGTTGGGTTGGCAGTGGGGTACCATAGAGCTGTTTTTGCCTCTGGCACCATTTTACCTAAGGCCAGCCATAGCCAAATATGTCAGTTTTTCTGTTTGTATTATTGAGTTAGCACAGTAACATCCTATACTGAAGTTTTAAAAAAATACTCATTTTCAGTGACATTCTGTTTAATATACCTTGTTACTTATCTTTTCGATCAGACTTACAGTATAGACATTTTATAGTTATTTCTTCAGAGCACCTTATGAATGAGAATACTGTCTTTCCTTATTCCCAGACCACATTTTTCCACTGTCATGAAGTTTTTACCAAATCCCTTTCCATGCTAGTAACATCATAATGTTTTTGAGTCAGTTCATTAAAGTGTGACAACAGCCAAACCATCCTCCTGTCCAGTTCCACAGGACATATTTCTTGAATTCCCATCACAGAATCATGTTTCAGAGAATGGGTCAATTAGTAAAAATAACTTGCTGATGACATTCTGGGCCAAAAACAGTCAGCATTGCTAAATTATAAATATGCACTTACTTCACTGAATGTAAACTTTTCTTTGCCTGCTCTTACCCTTTTGAAGTATAGTTTTCAGTAAGACCATTTGTTCAGAATGCCTCAGGGATCTGGTGGCTAACATATGTTGCCCAATAAAGTGGTGCAATGCAGAGAGGAGTATTTTAATGTAATCTCTGCTTCATACCTCTTCTTTATGTTTGCCAAACCTACACTCTTGCAGCACTTCACAAAAGGGGCATTTAACTCTGACAGATTTATGTTTGCAATTAGGTAGACTTCTTGTATGCACTGTTCATCACTTCCCTAATGACTATTACTGACATTAAAGCCATGTTATCTATTTTGTTCTAATGCTGATAGTATCCATCTTGTCTGTGTTGTGCCTGGGAACACGCTTCAGATTACTATGTCATTTTTTTCTAATACTATTATAAATAAAATAAATAACTTTAGCATTTTTCAAATAATTCTAATATCACAAAAGTTAATTAGGATGATATTTGGTGATGTCATGCAGTCTGAGGAGGAAATCATTACAAGGTGATTGGATTTTAGACAAGTAGTTAACCAGATGTCTTATCCAGTCATTGCATATTACTGTGTGCTAATCCATGGTCAGGTGAGGATCTTGCAAGATTTGGGTAACCACTGGTAACATTCCTCCAAACTAACAAAAAATGTCATGCTGACGTCTGTGTAGCATAATGTGACGTGAATGGAAGAAATACTGCTGTTTATTACTGCTAATCTGGATAGCTGAATCAATGAGGAAGGTAGCTAATAAAAGAAGAACCGTGCCACTGATCTTTTTTCACAGCATAATTTATATGATTACCCACTTTTCGCATTTGACCTGGCATTACTAGATGAGTTTGTATCAGTTCAATGAAAAAACAAACAAACTTTCAGCCAAATTGAAACATACACACAGAAAAACCACTGTGAGAGCCATTTAAATGAATGAATCAACAAATGAATGAATGCATTAATTAATTAATTAATTAATTAATTAATTAATTAATTAATTAATTAGGTTTTAAAAAAGTATGCTTTTGAATGAGAAAGCCCCCCCCCCCCCTTGCAGCATACACAGGCCCTGTACCTCTAGGTATACTCACACAAGAGACTCCTGTATTGACAAAACCAAAAATTATAGTACATGGAATCCCATTAGACATTATAAAATGAGACCACAACATTATAAGAAATATTTGGGAGGTCTTATCAGGCTCAATCCAAGATTCAAGCTTAAGTCTATTTTGAACAAATTGAGAAAATATCAGTTTTCATGTCAGCAAACTTTCTGGCAACAGGAAATTTGTTAGTAGAGCTTAAGTCTGCAGGCCATTGTTCAATTCCACTTTTTCTTCTCTTGTATGACAAGTAAAAACTGCCAAGAGGAAAAGAATGTGTAAGACTTTATAAAATATATACTATCATTTTATAAACCTAGGTTATGACTCATTCAAATGTCTGTGGTTTGAACTCCAATAAAATGAAAGGATGAGCGCAAAATTCAGGCTTTGTCTTTTGTTATCATACATATGTACTGTAATTATGAAGGAAGCTATGGTTCTTTCAGATTGTGTGTACATACACACACTTTGTTACTGGTTAACCAAGACAAGCTCTTATACCATCCTCTGGCACAGTGGTTATACTTTTGCAGAGACTGTTTTACATTACTGTTATAAACAGATACAAAGCTGCAACTTATTCTGCATTTTTGTAACTGATGTTTCTAGTAAGTTGAATGTGGAATTCCTACTAATGTGGATCTGATAAGTATAAGTTCATAATGTTACTTTTCTCAGTACAAATAGTTCGATGTGGTTAAAGGAATTCAGAAATTATAATTCAGTCTGCATAAAATTGTACTATAATTCCCCTTTCAAGGAATACTAATGTGTTGGGGAAATAAATCCTCCTTTATTTCTCCCTTCCACCTACATTTTATTAATTTAATTTTATATTTTTATATTTGTATTTGTCTCCTACCAGTCAGAAGCAGTAGCCATTCCAGCACCATACTGAAATATTCTTCCCCAAATAACACCTGGAATTTGCATATCAAATCACCCTATGAAGTCTTCCTTTTCCAGGGTGATATTCCATTCTAATATTTACAATTTATGTCTGGGTAAGATTTAGATGTTAACTGGCCTGGATTATTATTTATACACTGTCCCCTTGTCTTCTGTATCTCTGTGCCTATGATACTGGACCTTTTCTCAGTCCTTGACAAGCTTTTAGTGTCACCTGAATTTTCCTCTACTTTAGACTGGCACCAGGCCATTTCCTAAGTATTGCTCAGTGAGTAGCACTCTTACAACAATGTTTACCCCTGAGACTGGTGACCCTACATTGGCTGCTCTCCTAGCACCGAGATCTGAAATATTTGGTCTTCTCTGGTTTGCAATGAAGATTTAATTTATTTTTACCATGGAGTCACCATGTACACTGACAGGGCCTTGACTTGCTGACTTGGTGGATGGTATACTGAAAGACAGTCAGATATATACATCCATGCCAAAACAATTAAAAAAAAAAAAAAAAAAACATGTGCATCATACTTTTCTTATCTTCCATCCAGTACCAGTGTCTCTACATCAGTCTAAGTGGGGTTTCCTTACTTGATCTGTTATACCCTGGAATGATGTAATAGTTGCTGCCATGATGATACAGTTTTGTTTTAGAATTGTGCCTCCTTTATTTTCTCAGTGCATTCTATGTCTTTATGTGACAACTTTAGAGAGGTGAAACATTTATTGTGGTTTCATTGTTTTTTTCACTGGTAATTAGAGCATCTAGATTTCCTGCCCTATTTCAATTTTTCTGCCAAAAGAATCAGTTTATCTTTTTTCCCCGACTTCCTCCAATCTTTTTTGATGCCCCTGTTCCAAAAAGCATTCTCAGATTTTATTTCAAGTTCAGTTAATTTATTCTTACAATTTTTTGTAAGAAAAATCAGAAAAAAAAACATGTTTTAAGAAATGATTATATCTATGATTCTTACAATTAATCCACAAGGATATAATAAATCCTCTATTTAGTTTATTGACAGGCTTCTTAAGCCCATATTTCAGAATAAGTCCACCAGGACTGCCTTGATAAGCTTACTCCTGACTTGTGTAATAATGAGATAGGATTTCTTACCATCGTTGTAGTGGATCTTTTCACTACCATACCAGTTGAAGAAGGTTTGAATCTAGCTCATTATAGGTTGGTCAACTCGACTTTTTATCAGGATCTAAGATTAATTTAATGATGGCAATGGTTTGTTTCCTTGGTACTTGATAACAATTTCATATTTTTGAAGGGGAAAGTTTCAAACAGATCAAAGGCATGTCCATGGGGGCTGTTTGCACTCAGATTTACTCTAATTTGATTTTGTTAGCTTAGGAGAAGATTTATTTGTTTAACTCTCAATTTTTTAAGTATTGCAGGCTTTACTTGAGGTATCTGGATGATATTTTTAGTTTTGGGAAGATCCTGAAAACATTATTCCCAGTTTTGTTGATTACCTCAATAGCTCAAGTTAACACTTTAAATTCAATTTTAATTTTGATAAGAATGTTATAAATTAATTAGACACCACAACTGGCCATTTCAATGAATGATTTACATTTAAAATCTACATGAAAAAAACTTTTAGCAATTCCTACTTAAATTATACAAGTGACCAGCCTTTCACTTTTGGAAAATGTTTAATAAAAGGGCAATGTATAAGAGTTGTCAGAATGACCTCTATATCTGGAGAGGCTTGTAAGGATATTGACAACCTTGGTGATATGTTTTTAAATAGAGGCTACCCCAGTGATCTTGTCAGAAATACTAGTAAGAAAGTGTTGGGGGAATGGGGTAAAAAATACAAACCCCCTTTCAGCACAGAGTTGTTTGAAAATCAAGAACACAATTCTTTGCAAGTTAAAGAAAATGATTCAGTTTTTGAAAGAGCTCTTGTGATATGGTACAATGCCAATTCAAAACATGTTAAAAAATATTGTAAGAATTGGAGTATTATGAGGGCAAATTAGATGGTATATGAAGTGGTGGGACCATATCCTAATTTTGCTTTAAAACAGCATGTAATTTGAAGAATATTTTTGAGATTAACAAAAGTAGTGAAGTTATTAAAAGTAACAAGAAAAAAATTGGAAGCACTAAATGTGGTTCCTGTAAGAAGTATTTATTTATTTTGGAAGATACATTTTTAACACTTGATAATACATTTAATTCCATCTTGTCAGTTCAGAAAGATAATTGTTCAACTGTGGGTGTAGTGTATGCAGCCAAGTATTCAGCCTGCCTGATTTACTATTTGGAGAAGACTGAAAGGCCACTTAGGAAGAGAATTTATGAGCACTACAATAATATAACGTATATGAAGAGTAATAATGCTTTATTTAAACACATACAATAAAGTGGGCATAATAAATTCAACTTTGTCATTTTAGAGAAAATTAATATGAATCTGCATGGGGGAAACTGGGAGACAAATTTTGAATATAAGGAACTATTTTGACAGCTCAAGCTTAATGCCAACTCCCCACTTTGTTTAACTGAAATTTGTCCATTCAATCAGTGCTGAAATTTCATTGAGTAAAACTGTAAAGTATTACTTTTAAAGGTTTGATTTCTATTAGATATTTGTTGATTACATGATATATTTATATTTTATACAAATTTTATTTATGCTTTTTGTTCATGTGTTTTCTTCTATTTAATGGGCAAAATAACTTTAAATGTCTAATTGATGTCATGAGGTAGCAATATAAAATATATATTGCTTTTGATGCTGATGAAGTCCCTTGTTTTGGGGGATGAAAACACTCAATTGAATTTATTAAAAACTGCTTGCTGCTTCAACTGTGCAGTTTGTTGTGTGCCATTCCACTTGTCTTCTAGAATGTTACCCCTAGGTTTTGTTCGCTATTTGTCTTGTTTTGTAATGCTCTTGCCATTTGTTTATGATTAATAGATGAAGGATCCATGATGATCAATCCATTTACCTAGAACAACAGAACTGAGGAAATACAGAGTTAAGAGTAAGAATAATAACTTAGAATTATATCACAAGATAATGGTTAGAATAATTTATAAGAAAGAATATTACTAAGAAATAAGATAGCCTGAGTATTGAAAGTATGGTATGTAGGATGTTTTGTTTAAGACAATTTATAACCAAATTTGCTATTGACCTAGGTAGACTGAAAGGGAGGAGGAAGCAATTGTTATGAGAGAAGAATTCAAACTGCAATCTGTTTAGTTAAGTAGTTATGTGCAAGACATTAAGTGGTGTGATATGAAGGCGATTTGGTTATTGTCCCTTTATTAATCTTTCTCTCTATAGCCTAAGCATTTGATAGTCTCTTTAAACACTTGTCATAGTCTGTTTGATTTCTGATATCTTCAGGCAAGTTACTCCAGTTTGCAGGGGATATATTAGTAAATCTCTTTTCCCCCATTGCTAAAATAAAAGCTAGTCTATGAAGTGTAAAAGATTGTTCCACACAGTTGTAATGAGAGGTCCTTATGTTTATTTGCATGTATGCCTTGAACAGTACTTGTTATCAAGCAGATTATGACTTTGTGTTGTTTACAAGTAGCCAGTTGACCTTTAGCAATTAAAATATGATATTCCTTTTTGAAGGGTGGGTTAGAGTGGAAATCTGGATTATTTTTAAGTGATATAGAAGAGATGATCATTTTAACTATAATTTAGCATTGTATGAGGGAGATAATACATCCGTTTTGGTGCTACAACATTTCTTCCTATTGTACACCATGGACCATGCATTAAAGTTGGTTGTTTCCTTATCTACTATAAGTTCAGTATGTTCTTTTAACAATTGAGATGGATCAAATTGGATGTTTAAGTATTTATAGAAATGGAATTGGATGCTTAAGCATTTATAGGAATGGACTTTCAATAGCAGGTTTACCAGTAGATCAGTGATGTTGATAGTATCTGCAGGTTTTATTTTTTCCCCGTTTTAAAAAAGTATAAATACACTTTTCTGTATGTTTATTGAGTTTGTATACTTCTACCAAATTAGACAAGGTGTTGTAATCATTCTGCAGCTGACAAACAGAGTGGATTGTTGGCCCAGGTATGAGTATAATGATCTTTTTTGCATAAAGTGTAATTACTGAAGTTAGGTGTACATTTATTTTATTTATTTATTTATTTATTTATTTATTTATTTCAGTTTGTTAACTGGGAAAGTCCATTGGGTCAAGGTAGCCCATTTTCAATGGAGGCCCAAGGAATAAAGCTCCAGACAGAAAGGCAATATACAATGTATTAGTACAGCATATGAGAACAACGGTTTAACATTCACTATACAGCAAGGCACGATTTTACATATCTTGAAATATGTGAGCTGAGTCAAGCGCTCATCATTTCAAAAGAAAGGAAGAAGAGTAGGCCAAAAAATGAATCCCTAAGGAATGTATGCCATGAAAGTTTGTAAAGTAGAAAGCTGATTTCCAGAGTGAATTAGTCTTCTACTTGTGAGATAACTGTTTTCCATTTTATTACATTGCCTCCAAATTCAATCAATTTTTACAACAAATTTGATAATGCATGCTCGTCTAAGATTCATAAATGGACATCCCTCCACAGTTATAATTTTGTTAAGCAGTGTTATCAGTGACACTGTAGTTTGTGGTAAAAATAATATGACCTTCTATGAAACCACACTAAGAGACACACAGTCGGCCCTAACTATTGATATATTACATTTTTTTAGTACAGACTAACTTGTCAAGTATCATAGTCATAAAACTTACATAAGTGAAAGCCCAGGAATCTTGGAGTGGTGATCATCCAGATTTTCTGGCAGAGCATTATAACTGTGGTTATGGAGAGATTAAATACCTGTCCAAGGTGTATACAAATGTCACATGCAACCATATTGCAAACAATTTGAGTTAGTGATCAGTCTTAAGGATAGGGGCAGTTTATTCCATGCATTGGTGACAGAGTGATTGTAGAGAAGTTTGTCAATGGTTTTGTTGGATTTGTAGACCTGTATGAGGTGTTATTCTGAGCTACAAAGTGTATGGTTTGGTTTGTAAGGAGAGATGAGAGTTGAGAAAGCAGAGTAAGAAAGTGGCTGGTTTAAGATGGAGTGAGTCAGGTGAAGTTGAGACAGTAGTAGTTGATGGCACAGTTCTAGTCACTGTAAGTTTTTTAGAGACAGACAGTGGTTTGAGCTGTAGGGTTGATTAGCGGCAAATTGAACAATTTTATTATAAGTAATTTCAAGTTTTGTCAGCAGATTTGTTTGAAGGTGAGTGAGGATTGGAGCAGCATAAAAAAGAGTGGGTAGTAAATACACTTGTGCTTGAGAGGGTTTGGATTCATTTGTGAGGAATTTTTTGTTTCTATAGAGAAGGCCAAGTTTTTGGTAAGTCTTCTTTATGCAGTTTTGTATGTGAAGATCAAATTTTAGTTGGTTGTCAATAATGACCCCTAGTAATTTGGGGTGGGGCTCAACCTTGATAGCAGTGTTGTTAATGGACGATACAGTAAAACTGGATTTCAGGTGTTGAAGAGAATTAGGGAGGAAGAGGAGGTGTTTAGTTTTTTTTGGGTTGAGTAGGAGTTGGTTAGAAGTTGGTTGGAACATGCTCACATAATCCCTTATCATCATCATTTCTACAGAATACCACACTCAGTCCTATTAGTGTTAATTCTATGCTCAGTCTTATTAGTGTTAATACGACACTCAGTCCTAGTAGTGTTAATACTATGCTGAGTCCTACTAGTGTTAATACTATGCTCAGTCCTATTAGTGTTAATACTACACTCAATCCTATTAGTGTTAATACTATGCTCAGTCCTATTAGTGTTAATACTATGCCCAGTCCTATTAGTGTTAATACTACACTCAATCCTATTAGTGTTAATACTATGCTCAGTCCTATTAGTGTTAATGCTACACTCAATCCTATTAGTGTTAATACTATGCTCAGTTCTATTAGTGTTAATACTGCACTCAATCCTATTAGTGTTAATACTATGCTCAGTCCTATTAGTGTTAATGAATAGAAAAATTCCGTTGAGTCCTACTACTACACTATCTTCTCTGTAAAACAATGGAAAATACAGAGGAAACGCAGTGCAGGCTCCAGATGGACAATATTTATTGCAAAACAACTCGCTAAGATGAAAAAAGTTTAAAAATTATTCCAGACCAATGCATCAATAAATGTACTTCCAAAAAAAACCCTCAAAGTTTGACAAAGAGTTAAGCACTTTCACCTACATAATGTAGGCTTCCTCAGAACTAAGGTATTCAGGTGCTACAGTGTTTAAATAACTTTTTTGGCGCCAAAAATTAGTGACATCCCTTAAAGTCACATCGCTCCATTATTTATATGTAACACTGAGCATCCTGCTGTTATTACGTCTACACAATCTTAAATCTTTGTGTTCCACTGTTTCATCTCATTACAATAAATCAATAATTAAAAACGTTTGTATAAAATAATATGTATATAAAATGTATTATATAAAAACCTTTTATAAGCTATTCTTATACTACAAATACATTCGGATGTATATACCTTAATGTAATAACTTCTTAGGGGCTACTATTCTCTACCTTATATAAAAGTAAACCATACATCAACTGTTTTATTATAATAATAGTACGCCAACTACTCCACACACAGACTATATTCCATCCCCTCCTTCTCTCTAAACTGTCAGACTCCACCCACAGACTATACTCCATCCCCTCCTTCTCTCTAAACTGTCAGACTCCACCCACAGACTATACTCCATCTTTTCTTCCCTGATACGTTCAGGTGACATTCACCCCAGAACAAGGCCCCATCCTCCACTTTCACCTCAAAAATGCAACTCTTCTAAACTTATAAAACATCTTCACCTAACCACTATAAACTTCCAAAGCATTTGTAACAAAACAGAGTTCCATGCCTGGCTTACCTAAAACGGAACTCACATCCTAGCTGCTACAGAAACTTGGTTAAAACTCTCCATTCAAGACTCTGAATTTCTCCCTCCCAGTTCCAATGCAATCAGGGCTGATAGACAACACAAAAAGAGTTGGTGTTGCCTTAATTTACCCCAATACTCTAAATATAGCCCCTTTATTAATCCCATCCTGATCTAATTCTTAGATATTAATGATTCAAAGAAACTCTGTATTATAGTTATATACATTCCTCCAGGAAACAACATCCCAGTTTTAGAATATATACTTTCATGGGTTTCTTCCACTATACAAAATAAAACTATCATTTTAGGTGTCATGAACATCTACTGGGCCTCTACTTCCTCCCATCAATCTCACTCTAGCATTAATTTATATCACTTCACACAGCTAATCAACACTGTCACCAGATTTAACTATAAAACTACTAAAGGCTCAATACTAGACTGGATTCTGTTCTCAGATCCATCCAAATACCATTTGTCCTGCACTATGGCAAACTCCCTTAGTGACCACCTCCCAGCCTTCACTATTTGGAAATGCTCATCTTTATCAAAAGTCCATAATAGCAAGGTAACACAAGACCTATCCAAATTTTATCCTCACACCTTCAATAGTATTTTAGGTAGCTAGAATTGGAACTGTATTAAAACTCTTGCTCTAGATGATGCCCTCCTTTATTTCAACAATTCATTTCTAAAGATCCTGCACAGCTTAGCTCCTACCAGATCCAAGAGAATTAAATCTAACTATGCTCTATGGCTATCTAAATGTACCAGGGAAATTATGGAAAATAGGGATAAAGCCTGGAAATGCTGGCTCAGATCCAAAATTCCTTCCAACCTTATCCATTATAAACAGCTTCGAAACCAAGCCAAAAAACATATCTGCAAAGATAAGCAGTGATACTTCTGGAATCTAGAAACAAACAGGAAAAATAATCCTAAACTGTTCTGGTCTATCAATAACCTCTTACACCCCAGCACTAGATCTAATCCTTGCCCATACTCTAACATGCCACCTGACCTTATCGCCTCTAAATTCAACTCCTATTTCATTGATACTATAGCCAATCTTACTAGCTCCTTCTCCACAGCCATACCATCCAATCACATCCCTACACCCAACCCCCCTCCCCTACTCCCACATAATCTTTCAAGCCCAAAAAGCCCTAACCAAAACTATATCAAGGAACCCCATCAACTAGTATTCGATCTCTTCACTATCTCCACAGCTTCCATAAAAAACTCCTTCAAAACCTAAAGCCCTGCTCTAATTTTGCTGACAATATTCCTACCAAATTCCTTAAGATTACTGCATACTCGGTAGCCTACCCAGTTAGTATCATTATCAACAGGTCCATCCAGTAATCCTATGTGCCTTGCCTTTGGAAAAAAGCTATAATCCTCCCACTTCATAAAGGTGGCCCATCCTCAGATATATCAAACTTTTGCCCCATTGCTATTCTGTCCCCTGTCTCAAAAAGTCTGGAAAAATGTGTCCAAAAATAACTCATGCATTACCTTCTAAATAGCAATATTCTCTCCCCAACCCAACACGGATTTCGTCCGGGGCATAGTACATCTACTGCCCTTATTTTCTTCTTAGATATAATCAACAAAGCACGTGACTTAGGCCATATGGTATCAGCCCTCTTTCTGGACCTATCAAAAGCATTAGATACCATCTCCCATACCATTCTCCGATCTCAACTTACATCTGTAGGACTTTCCTCTAAATTTCTTAACTGGTTTAAAAGTTATCTCTCAGATAGGCAACATGCAGTTAAATGGCAAGACTCTATCTCTCCCTACCTTCATAACCCTACAGGCGTTCCACAAGGCTCAATCTTAGGGCCGCTCTTATTTAACATATTCATAAACAATCCCCACCAAGCCATTTCACACACCTCCTTAGTCCAGTAAGCAGATGACTCATTCATAGTCTGGTCTGCCCCCAACCCAGCCACTCTACAACAAATGACCCAAATAGCATTCTCTAAAAACATAGCTCCACAAAAACCATCTCTCTCTAAACCAAAAAAATATGCTGTTTACCCTCAAAAGAAATACAAATGTCAAAAGAGAAAGTTTCAATATATTCTCAGTAAACTCTATAAAAATCAAATTGGTAGCCAACACCAAACTACTAGGAGTCATAATAGACAAGAACCTAAAATTCAACTTGCACATCCAATCAGATATTAATAAAACTCACAAAAAATTACGGCTACATTACAGGCATAACAGGTTGCTCTCTTTACCAACTAAACAAGCTCTAGCCAGAACATACCTACTTCCATTTTTAACTTGTGGTGCACCATTGCTAATTAACTTGCAATCTTCCCTGAAACTAAAACTGGAGTCTTGCTACAACAAAATTGCCAAATTTGCTACAAGCAACTGCCAATCCTCCCATCATTGCATAGCCTTAAGGAAACTACAATGGCTAAAATTCTCACATTATCTATTAGTCAGCTTACCACCTCACATAAACTTATCCACAACCATTAGACTGCCCTGCTCTTAGTTCCTTACTTGTCCCCTACTTACCTCCTAAGCCACTATGCTCTGAACACCAACACCTACTCCAAATTCATAAGCCAAATCTACCTGCAGGCAAACTCTTACACTCCTGGATCAATGCCACATTATGGAACAACATCCCATCCCCCATACACAGTGAACAACATCTCTCTAACTTCAAAACTGCCCTTCACCATCATCTCATTTCTAATTGGATATCTAACTGCACTAATGTATCTACTACTCCCTATGAAACTATTACTTGATTCTTTCTACTTTCTAGACTCAACTCTGTTACTATGTTATCTGGCAACTCTAACTACCTTGCATTGCACCTACTCTATCTAGCCTCTCCATCACTCCATCACATGCTCTATATCTGCACTAGAAGATGACTAAACTCACTTTTCACAACACTGTCATCGGCTGAAAAGGTACTAACTTGTTTTCCTCCTACTGCTAACCTTAATTTCCCATTCCAAGTTGAGGATGATCCTACCTTGGTCAGGTAATAATTTTTTGAAATTAACTGATCAAACTGGTGAGATGTAGGATCCCCACCCCAAAAAAAAAAAAAAAAACCCACAAATACCATTATGGCAAGAGAAAAGAAAACTTGCAAGACTATGAATGTGCTTTCCAGATACAAAACCAGTAAGCCTTCTTCATAAATGCAAGAATAACTCAGTTTCCATATCCATGCTAAAGATAATACTGTGCTTTCTTCATGATTTGCAAATCTGTGCCCCATAAATATACACAGCACTCCCCCATTTACCCATTATTTCACCTATAAACATTTCATTATGTGATTCGTTATACCTATACTCAGTATTTTAAACAGATACGCCCCATTTTATGACGGGTCAATATTAAAATCACAAAACCTCACTTACGTGAATATGGAAATGTCGACACATATATAGCGAACTGCAAAAACACCGAATGTCCTGAAGCACGAAATTCGAAACGTCAAATTGTCATAGTTGGCCCTTATCCGGTATAGCTCCCTAAAGTAAGTGTGCAATAGTTACGAACCTTAAGGTTAGGGTGCGGGTTAAGGTAAGTGCATACATAGTAATACATGCAACCTTTACTTTAGGGTTAGAAGTAGGGTTATGTTAAGTGTATGTATAGTAATATAGTTGTGTAACTAAATGTATATGTAATTTATACCTTTCCTGTAGTTGGGTGTTGTTTGTTTATAGTTAGATACATTTGTGTGTTGTGAATGTTTGATTAGGATATGGGATATATGGGTGAAGTGTAGATATGGGGAAGTGTAGATTATTTATTTTGTTTGGGTAGGTAGTACGTAGCGGGCGGTGGGTTTGGCCAACTATGACGATTCAACATTTTGAATTTCGTGCTTCAGGACATTTCCATTTTTGTGGTTCGCTATATATGTGTTGACGTTTCTGCATTCATGTAAGTGAGGTTTCGCGATTTTAATATCGACCCTTTTATGACACCTGCAATTCCTCTACCACTAGCAATAAGCTGTTAATGCTTATCTATAACACCTTCAATAGCAACTAGCCATTGCATAAACCTGAGCAGCAGTGAACTGCTTTACACCAAGACTTATTTGGTTTTTACCATATGCAAATAAGCATGTCGTTTCATAGATAAAAAAAGATGATAACTGAGTCCTTGCACACCTGACTTTAGAGCAATAATAGCCCTTTGATGGAGGAATGAGCATTTTCCTTTCAATACTTGAAACAAACTAAGAAAAAGATGCAGATCGCACAGTATAACCGCACTTTATTAAACACAGTTAAGTGCTTTCATTCAAGTGATGGGAATTCTTCACAACTTCTTCACTTCCTTCTTGTATAGCTAAACACATGATCAGTTACATAATTAAGTACCATATGTAAAAAATCTTTTGTTTTTTCCCAGTTAGGGGTCGCCACAGCAGATCTCTGGTCCGCTTATGATTGGCAGTGATTTTTATGGTGTCGAGTTTCCAGCCTGGAGCCCAACCTTCAGAGAAGGCACACCCACACATGTACGCACCTACCTGCATGTCTCTAAAATTTCAGTCAATTGTGGGGAGGACATGCAGACTCCACAAAGAAGGCACTTCAGCCGAGAATCAAACCGGAGAGCCTCTTGCTGTGAGGCGACAATGCTAACTGCTGCACCACCGCAGCCGACTATATAATTAAGCACCATAAAGCCTCTAAATAATGAGAACTTGAATTGATAAAATGCACCATAAAGTTTCTAAAAATGGGAAGTTGAAAAATGTAAAAGTGAAAAATACCCCAAAAAATCTAAGTATAAAAATCTGACAACAACAAAAATGTGCACAAATCCATCATATCATAAAAAATTGCAGGATAAATGTCCTAAAAATGTTTTTGTAAAACCAAATACAAATTTAATACAACATAAATTAATAATTCCAAACATTAGTTTAAGCATAACAAATTCAGCTATATAAAACAACCTGCTTTGAACCTTAAAACACTAGAAATAGAGGGTCTATATCACAGTCGAAGTTTAATTACTTTGAACATGGAATGTTCGAACCATCCTGTTCGAAGTTAAAAAACTTTGACTATGGATAAAAAACAAAAAAAAAAAACAAAATAAACTGTTGTAAGTAGGGGGGCAATCCCCCCTGCACCCCCCATGTGGGGGGCTGCAGCCTCACATCCCCCTGTTACTTAAATATACCAGCCCCATCGCACCACATTGAACAAAATGGAAACCTCTCCTTACGGAGATTTCCACTGAAATGCTCAGACTTCTGCAAATTCAAACTTATGGTCTCGACCATATGAGGTTCGAACTTGCAGAAGTTCGACTATCTGATAGGAACCTGAAATAGAGACCAAATCATTAAGACCTGGTTCCACAAAGAAATTAGCTCTGAGTTGCCATTTCAATTCTGCCAACTCAAGAGCATCATTTATAGGACACCATGAGACCCAAGATTCACCTGGTTGATGGCATAAAACTTGAAATTTTGCTTACTTTTAACACTAAGATGTCTGTAAAGTGCATTATGCTGTTCTTTTTATTTATATCATACAATTGTCGATAAATTCTCAATCTAAAAGGTTACATAGTCTTTCCAATGTAAACAGTGGGGCATTGCTGACATTGTACTGCGTAAACCACTCCTTTACTGTAGCAAAAAACTTGTACTTAAGTTTAAATTTCCTGTAGCCCAGAACAGTAAATATGGATCCCTCCAAAATCACTTTACATTGGCCACATAGTCCACACTTGTTCATAATTCCACTGGAACCCCTATTATTTTCAATAAGAGCCTCAAAGCAGGTGTTGTTCTTATATACTACCTTAGGAACCTCATATACCCCTTTTCACCATTTCCTGATTGGTGGTGAAAATTATCCAATTTCTAAAAATACTAGCCTTAATGTCACTGAAATCAATGCTATATGTCAATTCATAGCCTTTGCAAACTTGTTGATACCAGCCCGAAAGTTCTCTCTCAATACCAAAGCGCCACCTGTTCCAAGTATTGGGGCGATGTCCCCTTTAGCTTTTCTGGATGCTACCTCATTCTGAATCTCATTTATTAAGAATGAAGGATAACCCTGCACCACAAACATTGTTTTTAACATTGGCGTATCGTTACCATGGATGATGACATTTTAAATATTGTAGGTGAGAAACCATGTTTCTTATACAAAAATAAGCCCAATCTTAGAAGATTATTGTGTAATAAGAGAGCTAAGGCCACTATAAGGTCATTTAATGGCACTAACCCATGTGGCAGTTGCAATTATTGTTTCTCTATTGAGACAGGAAATAGTTTTACACACCCAGATACAGGTCAAAACTTTAGATTCCATGTCTCAGCAGACTGCAGCACATGCCACATAGTTTATTTAGCTACCTGCCAGCAATGCAAATGCTTTTATGTTGGCAAAACAGACAGCTCCTTTCCCACAAGAATACGCGAACACTTATATACCATCAGGATTCGGCATTTAACAAATGCCTTGGCAAAACATGTTGCATCCAAGGGTCAGGATCATACTTTCACCTTTATGGCTATTGATTTTATTCAACCCTCCATTAGAGAGGGTAACATACGGAATCACACAGAAACTAAAGAGATTAACTGGATCATGAGACTGAGGGCAGATAAAGGTAAAGGGCTGAATGAACGAGCCTCTATTAAACCTATTTTAAAAGCCAGACGCCTCATGGCAAAGTAACCTTATAAGTATTCTGAAAACCATGATCATAATCTGCTAATATTTTTATTCATATCTCTGTCTTCATTGTCTTAAACACATATTTCATAGGACATCATTATAGGTATTTAGATTAGAGACACCATTATATTATAGCTATTTTCTTATCTGCCCAGTAGGTCTTGGCTGATTGTTAATTTATTCATTTCTAGTCACAAGTGTATAACGTATGAATGTAACCTTCTAGTTTTATAATAGTGCTCTTGCTGTTAGTATGAGTGGGAGCATTAATACCCGGTGGATAATCAAGTTTTAGTAATGATATATTGTATTAGATGTATATATATTCTATATGACATCATTACAGGTACCTAGACCAGTGGTACGTTTACATTATGGCCATTGTCTTATCAGCCCAGTAAGTCTGGGCTGATTATTAGTTCATCCATCTTTAGTTACAAGTGCATAATGTATGATTGTAGCTATTCAGCTTTATAACATTGCGCTTGCCGTTGTGTGAGTGGAAGCATTAAACCTGATGGATAATCTAGCTTTAGAAGTGATATATTGAATTTTTCGGTTTGTCCGCTATTCTGTATGGTTAATACATTACAGAAAACTTGCACGTGTTGTAAGCTAAGCTTCAATGTTTGTCTGATAACTTATTTTATTGTAACTGTTTTTTAAATAGACAAGCAGGCCACCTCAATATTCATTATTTTAATACATTATATTATGTCACGTCATAATAATTTGTTAACATGATTATTCAATATTTGTAGGTATAACAGCGAATGCTAACCCGTTTTATATAGAAATACACTTTTAAGGATGGAAGTATGTGGCTTATTGCTGCATTTGACTAACGCACTGTGTGAACTTTAAACATCAGGCAGATAGATTATCTATCCGACAATTTACAGCATTTCAGATTTGTTACAGTGCTGCCTGTTGCATTTTTTAGGTTTATGCCAAGGTTCAATTCTTAATGATCATTACAGGTTTATGACATTTGTATACCATGACCATTTTATGTGGTTGATTTTGACTGCAAGTGTTGTGAGGCTATTGACAAAGGGATAGTTTTTATAAATGCACAATATTGGATGCAGTGTTTATATCATGTAGATATAGGACGTATTCATGTGTTCTATATAATAATCAACTTGCTTTTTATTTGCGAATATTTAAGATGTTTTTTATATGCATAGATAGTGGGATACAAGTTTATATATTGCAGCCAATTGTTAGTATATTGTGCTAGATGGAATGTATTTTTGAAAGTTGGAAAGTTCATTAGCTCGAAGACTAGGATGTAACTTTAAATGTTAAATTGGTTTAATCAGATGACACTACATGTGATTAATTAGTATATATAAATCTTTAATTGAATGCTTTGGAATTTTAACGGTCTGATGAAGCCTTTGTGAAAGTGCTTACCTGTAGCATGCTTTAATAAAACATTTTCCGTTTTATTTTAAAACGCTGGTATTACGCTCAGTAGTTTTTCATTTTGGATTTTTAAACTTACATCATTGTCTGGAGACAAGAATACCCTGGCATTTGAATGGTTCCGTGGTCACTTCTCAGGTTACTTATTTAGCATCTGTTTTTCATTTTTATCTTCAAGCCGGGAGGTGTTTACTCTGTTGGGAGCTGTTATCTCTATTTTTGCTTTACATTGTTTTTAACATGTCACTTTCAGTTTTAAACCTACTGTCTTGAGATACCATTCTCTATAAATGATGTATCAGTCCAAAAAATCACAATGTCTTCCAAGAATCTTGTATACAAGGACCAACACTGCCTGTATTGTGAGGGAAAAACATAATTTTCTTCCCAATATGTCATAATACTATTGGCAAAAGTTGGAGCACAGGATGCCTCCATGTCAGCCCTATTACTCTATCTAAACAACTGCCCTTCAAACACTATAAAATTATTTTGCAACCCCAAATTCATCAGGCCAGTTAAAGTCTTTACCTTCACATGGTCAAATTTAGCTTTAAAACATAAATGCTCATAAAACCATTCGAGACCAGTCTCATTTGGGATGACAGAAAAAAGATAATGCACATCTTCAGTAACAAATATTAGATCATCATTGTATAATTCACTTGATACCTGAGATAAAAAATCCCTGAATCTTTATATATATGCTGTATTGCCCTCACCACCTCCTTCAACTGTAGGTCAATATAATGTGCACTACAAAAGGTCTTAGAACATTTTGCATCTACAAATAGTTGTAAAGAAGGGTTCACCATATTTTTGTAGATTTTAGGGATAGCAAAGTCTTCCTCAAACAATCATCCAGCAGCTGTTTTTCTAAACATGAATCTATTCTCCTATATGCTATATTTTTTCTCATTCAGGGACACTTCCTTGTATGAGTCACCATAAACCAAAAATAGCATTTTGTTAATGTAATCATTCACATTCATTACCACCAACCCCCACCTTTAAAAGGTTTCAGTAACCTGATTTTTCTGTTGTTAATGACACTTGTAAAAATTCGCATTCATCAACACTTAAATTTTGTAAATAAGAAATGTTTCATTTAGATTTAATAATCCTCCTGATGTCATACAAAATTCTTTCAAAAGTCAAAATGATAGGGTGTAAAGGGGAGTTGAACACATTAGGCTTTCTACATAGATTCATCCGTAGGATGACCTCTGACCCTGATTTATTAAAATATAGACTCAAGTACATCCACCATAAAAAAACTACTGCAGAAACTAAAACCATGCTCTAATGCCCCTGATAACATTCCTTCTTACTTTCTCAGTATAGCTGCTGAAGCCATTGCCTACCCCATCAGCATTTTAATCAACCATTCCATTCAAGAAAACTCGGTACCCCAAATCTGGAAAAAGGCTTTTGTTGTTCCATTGCACAAAGGAGGCATCAATAACAATATTACTAATTTCCGTCCCATCGCTATTCTATCTCCTATCTCTAAACTTTTAGAAAAGTGTATTCACCTACAACTCCTACCATACCTCTTAGACAATAACCTACTAACTCCAACACAACATGGTTTCAGACCAAGACACAGTACTATGACCACCCTACTCTCCTTCTTGGAAGCTGTGAACAAAGCCCGGGACACAGGACTCATTGTCTCTACCCTCCTACTAGACCTCTCTAAAGCCTTTGATACTATCTCCCACAATTTATTACTAACTAAACTCTCCAAGCTTAACTTGTCACCCTCTTCTCTGAACTGGTTCACTAGCTACTTATCCAATAGATATCAGGCAGTGAGATGAAAAAAAGCCACCTCCCCTTTCATCAACACCCCAACCGGTGTTCCCCAAGGATCTATACTGGGCCCCCTGCTTTTCAATATATTCATAAACGATTTCCATAATTCTATCCCTTCAACTAAAATTATCCAATTCGCAGATGATTCAACTATAATCTGCTCTGCTACCTCCATCCCCACACTGCTAAAGCTTACTCAAGATGCATTCACAACCACCGAACAATGGGATGAAAACAAATCACCTTGTACTCAATGCCTCCAAAACCAAAGTAATGGTATTCACCACCTCTAAAGCTACCTTTTTCAATCCAAGTAATTTCACTATTACTAATCACAACAATACACCCTTAGAACTGGTATCTGAGGCCAAATTACTTGGGGTCCAAATTGATAGTCAGCTTAAATTCAATTCCCATCTTCAACTAAATATAAAAAAAACCCACCAAAAACTCGGCATGTTCTACAGACAGAATCATTATCTTACACCCTCCACCAAACTCACCCTATCTATCACATTTCTCATCCCATCCCTCCTCTATGGAGCCCCACTTCTAACTAACCTACAATCTTCTCTCAAAACACAACTCTCCTCTTGCTATAACAAAATTGTCAAGTTTGCTACCTCCCATAAGTCCTCCTCACACCACTGTTCAGCTCTCCAGAAAATAAAATGGTTAGAACTACCCAATCACCTCACCTACGTCCAACTGACTCTTGCACACAAACTCATCTTCAATCCCTCCCTCTGCCCATCCCTTTCCTCTACCTTCAAAATGCACCTCCCTGATAGAATTCTAAGATCTAACAACCAAAACTTAATTGAACTGTATAAACTAATTCGTCCCCCTGGAAAAAATCTCTTATCCTACAGTCTTGCTCGTCTCTGGAACTCCTTACCCCCATCCATTCGTACCATCACAAATAACTTCTCATTCAAAAAATCCCTTCACTCACACCTAATTTCCCACTTGGAATGCTCCTGCTCCCACCCAACATAATCTCCTCATACTGAGAATTTTCATTTCTCCTCCCCTATTCGTAATGGGAATTTCTACTTACTCTCCTAAACTCATAGATCTTGCTCTTGCTTGTATTAGCTTTTTCTGAATACTTAAAGGTACCTTAGTGTAAATATACCCTCTGATAGAAAAGGTTCTCTGTTTCTATATTGAAAGGTTCTATGTCAGCTCATATACCTTTCTCTTGATTGTATTAAGCTACTCATCCTGAATGTATGAAAGATATCTCCAGTGTAACCCACCCTAAGTTGTAAAAGCCTCTCAGTTTCTATATTGTAAATTGTTTTCAGCGATACAAGATTGTAATATTTGTATATGTTTGTACACTAGTCTACTGTATTTCCACGTCCATAGGAATTGTATAATTGAAACTAAATACCTCATTGTAACCTTGTTAATTGTTTTTGGAGCTTTTCTCCCCAGGACTCCATTGAAGACGGGTTATTTTGGCCCAATGGACTATCCTGGTAAGCCAACTGTAAATAAATAAATATAAATAAATAAATAAGTACAATTTGTGAGCAAATAATCACAGGTCAACAAGGACATCCTTGAGTTTTGCTTTTTCTCACTGGGACAAACGTTAAGTCCCTTTTCAAACAAGCTGACCCAAGTTTTATCAACATGAATATCACTATAGTTGTACACCTTAAAATCTTGTCTGGTATTAGAAATAATGAAACACTGATCATTTATCTGTTGAATCTGTTCCCCTGCACTCCCCTCCCTCTCCTTCCTCAGTTGTTACTCCTATACGCATTCACTGGGGTATGGTTGTTCTGTTCTTGGTTCCCACACCTCTGTTGCCTTAACTGTTTTGATCTCCTGGGATGGGGGGGGGGGGCTGCATCATGATTTAGCTCAGGTTAACCTAAATAATCTGGGGCCTCTTCTCTAGATATTGGATTGTGATGATTACCCACCTCTACATATATTCCCTCAGTGCTCTAGTTTCAGGCAAGCTACTTTTACCAAAAAAGGGAGTAAAGGCTAAGCTTTCCCCTGCTCATACTCTTATCACAGAGCATTTTTTTTGTTTTTTCTAATCTTGATGTCATGTATAGTACTGTCCACTTTGTGAAAAGTCCCCCTATATTCACTGCTCTTATTATAGGTTCATAGGTAGGTAGTAGGCTATCTGCCTGAGGGCATTTATAAGCCTAGCCAGTGTGTCGGCTTTCGCCGCCCCATTGATTAATTAACTGATCCTCTGTCAAGCAGAGCCAATAAAGTGATCCCAGGGGTGTATTTTCTGTTACCCATCCACTCGTTAAGGTTTCTCTTGAAGAGTGTTAGTGAGGGGCTCTGCCTGATGTAATTTGGAATTTTGTTCCAAAGCATGGGGAGTCTCTGTGACAGGAATCTATCCCTCCAGCATGTTCTATTTATTGTTGTGGCGAGGTTTAGCTCACTAGAGCGTGTGGCTCTCAGTGACTTGGATTTCTTTAGGTGGAGCATGTCCATCAATTCTGAGTTGGACATGGCTTTGTAAGTCAGGCAGAGATCACCTCTGAGTAAGCGATATGCCACTGAGTACAGCCGGAGTTTTTTCAGTCGGGCTGCATAGGACATATGTTTGAGATCAGTAATCCTCTTGGTGAGGTACTTTTGTGGTCTTTCCAGCTGTTGGAAGTGTCTTGTGAGGTACATCCCAAATGGGGCATTGTACTCTATGATGGGTCTAATGAGTGACGAGTAGAGGGGCACTATAACCTCTTTATTTCTAGATGCGAACCCTTTAGTAATTAGATGGGCCACATAGAAGGATTTCCTAACTACTTTGGCAATATGATTGTCAAAGGAGAGATTACTATCTACCTGGGTCCCCAGATCTCTTATTGCCTCTTCTGTATTAAGGGGGCTGCCACCTATGTGGTAATTCATGAGTGTTTTGTTTTTCCCAAACGGGATGACTATGCATTTCTTAGCATTTAGCTTAAGGCCATGACTTTGATGCCAGGTGTCTGTCTCAGTAAGGCCCTTTTGGAGGATGTCCGTGTCAGCCAGAGAGTCAATTATGGCTCCCAGTTTGCAGTCATCGGCGAACTTGGTTAGCCATAGTCCTCCTGTGTTTACCTGTACTTCTGAGAAGTATATGCCAAACAGTAGGGGTCCCAGGACTGAGCCTTGTGGGACACCACTTGTGACTGGTTTAGAGTCGGACCTGGAGCCCGCTATTATTACCATGTGAGTTCTGACTGTAAGCCAGTTGGCAACCCATCTCATGACGTAGGGGTTTATGTTCAGGCTGGTGAGTTTTTCTGTAATGCCTGAGTGGGGAATGGTGTCGAAAGCCTTGGCTAGGTCAAGGTAGGCTGTGTAAACCACCTTTCCCTCATCTATGGCCTTGGTGACTGTCTCAAAGAAGTCAACCAGGTTTAGTAGGCATGATCTGCCCTTAACAAAGCCAAACTGGGTTGGGTGAAGTGTTTGGAGTTTCCCAATGTCTTTGTTAATGAGTTCCATGATGATGCACTCCATAGCCTTGCAGACCAGGCTAGTCAGGCTTATGGGGAGATAGTTACCAGAGTCAGTTGTGGCCACTCCTTTGTGGAGAGGAATAACCGCTGCTGTGCACCATTCTATGGGCATGTAGCCTGTGGAGAGGCTGAGGTTGAACAGCGTGTTTAGGTGGGGGGTTAGTTCGTGCAAGACGCAGCCTGGGACACCATCTGGTTCTATTGACACTGTATTTTTGGCTTTTGAAAGGGCTGTTTTCACCTGTGCATCTGCAATTTTTGCAACACTACACTTTTCCGGTATTGTTGTGGGCCCTTTTGGATGTGGGGGGGGGGGGTGAAGTTTGCACTGAATCTATCTGCCAGGATGTTGGCAATATCAGTAGGTTCAGTATATTTTGTGCTATTTTGCACTAGTTCAGTGCATATCTGTGAGTTGCCACTTAGATTCTTAACATAGCTAAAGAAGGCTTTGTGGTTATCTTTTGAATCCTTGGCTATTTTTCTTTTGAAGTTAGCCTTGAATGATTTCATGAGGGACCTCAGTTTCTTACTGATACTGATCAAGGATGTCTTTCCTTCTTGGGATTTGCTTTTTTTCTGAACTAGTTTCCTCCTTCTATTGTATAGCCTGTTTATTGCAGAGGTCCACCAAACTGGTTTCCTTCTCTTAGAGCAGTGAGTCTTGGTTTTGCTAGGGATGGCATGATCCATGCATCCTTGTAGGTGCTCATAGAGTGCATTTGTAAAGGTTTATGCATCTTGGGCAGCATTATTCTTTAGCGTGGGGGCTGTGAAACTTATCACCTCTGTCTTAAGTAAGACGAAGTTTGCTTTAGAAAATTTTTTTACTGTAGTTTCCTTAGATGGGGGTGGTGGTGGAGTGTGGACATCCAGAGTGATTAGTTTATGGTCTGATCTAACCAGTGACGGGTTGACCTCCAGTGTGGAACATCTGTCACCCATGTTGGTGATGACCAGGTCCAATATCTCCAAACTCTGGATCCCACCCAGTTCGGGTTTGTGAAAGACAGATCATGCCTCCTGAACCTGATCGACTTCTTTGAGGCAGTCACCAAAGCCATGGATGAGGGTATGGTGGTTCACACAGCCTATTTTGACCTCACCAAGGCTTTCGATACCATCCCCCATTCTGGAATTATAGCTAAACTCACTAAACTAGGTATAAATCCCTACGTCATAAGATGGGTTGTCAACTGGCTCACTGACATAACCTACACTGTTAAAGTTGCAGACTCCAAATCTGACCTCAAAGATGTGACAAGTGGAGTACCACAGGGTTCCGTCCTGGGACCTCTCCTGTTTGGTATCTACTTCTCTGAAGTACAGGCTAACACAGAAGGCCTCTGGCTAACGAAGTTCGCAGATGACTGCAAACTAGGAGCCATAGTCAAGTTCCCAAATGATGTGGGCATCCTACAGAAGGGCCTCACTGAGACAGATGCCTGGTGTCAGAGCCATGGCCTTAAGCTCAATACCAAAAAGTGCAGTGTCATCCCCTTTGGTAAAAACTCTGTACCTATGAACTACCACATAGGCAGCAATCTACTTAACACCGAATGTATGATAAGAGAACTTGGGACCCAGGTGGACAGTAGTCTCTCCTATGATAGTCACATTGCCACAGTAGTCAGAAAGTCCTTCTACGTGGCACACCTCATCATAAAAGGGTTCTCATCCAGGAAAAAAGAGGTCATTGTTCCCCTCTACTCATCACTCATTAGACCCATTATAGAGTACAACGCCCCTTTTGGAATGTACCTCACAAGACATCTGCAGCAGCTGGAAAGGCCACAGAAGTACCTCACAAAGAGGATTACTGGCCTCAAACAAATGCCCTACACTGACTGCCTCAAAAACTCCAGCTTTACTCCATAGCATATCGCCTACTCCGAGGTGATCTCTGCCTAACATATAAAGCTATGTCAAACCCAGAGCTGTTGGACATGCTACACCTAAAGAAATCCCAATCCCTCCAAGCTACACACTGTAGGGACCTAAACCTTGTCACCACAATAAACAGGACACACTGGAGGGATAGATTCCTGTCCCAGAGACTTCCTATACTCTGGAACAAGCTATCCATCTATGCCAAGCAAAGTTCTTCATTAGCACTCTTCAAGAAAAATCTTGATGAGTGAATGGGAAATAGGAAATACACCCTGGGGATCACTTCTGTGTCTCTGCTGGACAGTGGCACAGGAAAATAGCTTTCTTGGGTGGCATAAGCTATGGAACCTTGCTGGCTAGGCTTACATAGGCCCTTGGGCCGATAGCCTAGTACCTACCTATGAACCTATATGTTTTCACCTCTGGTAGGGGAGTTTACCAGCTGATCCAGGGCATTTGAGTTGATGAATTCCAAGAAGCGCTGAGCCTTGGAATTTGTACTCGAGTAGTTTTCCCAGTGAATGGTAGGGTAATTGAAATTGCCCAATATCAGGGTGTTTGGTAGGACCTTCATGTTTTCCATTGTCTCCAGAAAGGTGGAGTGGTGGTCCTGGATCATGGAGGGTGGTCTGTAGCAGGCCACAATTTGCCTTGCAGATTTGCCTGATGTTAGTTGCACATGGATGATCTCAGAGGTATCATGCTGCGCCACTAACCTGGAGGTGTAGGTATCCTTGATGAATATGGATATACCCCCTCCTTTTGTGTTTTGGTCCGTGTTCTGTGGCCGAAGCGTGTGGTATGAGTTGTAACCTGGTAGTGCTGGGGTGCTCTCTGGAGCCTTGAACCAGGTTTCAGTTACTGCACAGATGTTAACGTTCTCCATACTGAGGAGTGCTTCGAGCGCATGCATTTTGAGATTTAAACTCCTGGTGTTTAGTAGCATAACCCTCAGTTTTTTGTTAATTGTGCTGTTTACGGAGGTGTGTTTGACTTTTGAGCCTTGCCTAAAAAAGGCACTATGGGAGCAGCAAGAGCCTTGGCCAGTATTTGAAAGCCTAGGGGGGACAGGTACAAGCCATCTCTTGTGAAGCAACGCGGCTTGTCGAGCATGTCGTCCTAGGTTGACAGACACTGGATCCCCTTTGAATGACACCAGAAGCTTAGCCATTTGTTAAAATTTATCATTTTTTCTTTATACTGAGGTATCATCCTTAGTGAGAGCAAGATGCTACTCAGAGTCAGGGTCATATCAACCTAGGCTACATGATCAGAGAGCTCTTCCATGCCTCTTTTCATGTAGTCCAGGGAGGTACGTCTCAGGTCATTCACACCAACATGAACAATGACAGAGTCATATTTGTACTAGTTCTGATGTGACCTGAGTGCTTGTGTTATGTGGTGGATTCTGGCTCCCGACAGGCAGCTAACAGTAACCTTCTGCTTATCCAGTCTAGTGAGTGGGACATCAGTGTGCCTGACTATAGAGTCACCTATTACTAGTGTGTTAGGTATGTTATTTCGTCTTAAGGGCTGTGATTGTGCGGCACACTGATTTTGTGTTTTATGTGTTGTCTGGTTTGTGACAGAAAGTGCGGGTTGTTTGGGTGTCTGCTTTGGAGGTCTCTGATGCTTTTGCAGGTTTTTATTTAGAGCCTCCGAGTATGATTTTGTGTATTTATGTGTATTTTTTGCCAGTGCTGTTTTAGTAGGTCTGTGTGCGGCTGGAGTTGTGGTGCAAGTGTTAACCTTCTCCTATTGACTGTCTGTTTCAGTCTTGGGTGGAGACAGCTTAGCTTCCAGTTTAGCTGTATAATTGCATCTTTCGCATATGTTAGTGTTTTGTGGTAGGAGGAGAGGGTTTTCTGTGTACATGAGGCAGTTGTAACATTGCCTCAGGATACCCAGATTCACCAATTGGACTGGAGAGTGCACCTGAAGTTGCCCTTTGGTCATGCCTGAATAGTAGGGTGAGCTGCTTAGTCGCTTGGTTGGTGAGGGGTGAATAAAGAGTCTTGTCCTGCTGGGCACTCAGTGTTAGGGTATATTAGTGCTTGCTATTAGGTCTGAGCAAGTGCTGGGCTGCAAGATGCTTTTTGAGTGCTTAGGTTGAGAGTTAGACTAGTTTCAAGGGAAAAACTGAAGAGGAGACTTAGTGGAGCCGGGAATAATTTAACTGTAGCTAATCGGCACTGCCCGGTGCGCAAAACTGTGCAAACGCGGTTTTTATAGTAGGGAAATGAAAGAGATAGAAATTAGCCCAAAATGGTCAATAAATTACTAACTTCTGGGCTGAAACCACTCCTCCAGGGACAGATAGGTTGCTCAAAGCTCCCCTCTCTCACAGGTGAACAGAGAAACTTCCTTCTATCCAAGTAAGAAACTATTATAAGAAACTAAGAGTAATGCTACTCAACGCCAGAAGTCTAAACCTCAAGATGCACACACTTGAAACTCTCCTTAGCATGGAGAACATCGATATCTGTGCAGTAACAGAAACCTGGTTCAGGACTCCCGAGAGCACCCCAGCACTACCAGGTTATACCTCATACCATGCTTTTCGGCCCCAAAACTTGGACCGAACCACAAAAGGAGGGGGAGTATTGATATTCATCAAAGATACCCACACCTCCAGGTTGGTGGCAAAGCACGAAGCATCAGAGACTATCCATGTGCAACTAACAGTGGGTAAAACTGCCTTCCAGTTTATAGCCTGCTACAGACCACCCTCCCAAACCCAGGAACCCCACTCAGCCTTCCTGAGAACACTGGAAAATATGAAGGTCTCTCCGAACACCATTATATTGGGCGACTTCAACTACCCAAACATAGATTGGGAGCATTACTCTAGTTCCAACACCCTTGCCCAAAGGTTCCTAGAATTCATAAACTCAAATGCTATGGAACAACTTGTTACCACTCCCACAAGAGGGGAAAACATACTGGACCTGATCATCACCAACATGGGGACTCTATCCTCCAGACCAGAAGTGTATCCCTCACTGGTAAGATCAGACCATAAACTGATCTCACTGGATATTCACATCCCGACCCCACCCCCTGCCCAGAAAACCACAGTGAAAAACTTCTCTAAAGCAAATTTCACACTCCTCAAAACCGAGGTGGAATCCTTCAAAGCCCCCAGGCCTGTAGAAAATACGGCCCAGACCGCAGAATCCTTTATAAATGCATTCTATGAACACCTTCAGGAATGCATGGATCATGCAATCCCAAATAAAACCAAGACCCAGTCCTCCAAAGGCAGACGACCTGTCTGGTGGACCCCAGCCATAAACAAACTATACAATAGAAGGAGGAAGCTACTACATGATAGAGCAAAATCCCAAAAAGGGAAGGCATCTCTGATCAGTATTAGCAAAAAACTAAGGGCACTCATAAAATCATCAAAAGCCAGCTTCGAAAGAAAAATTGCACAGGACACTAAGGATAATCACAAGGCTTTCCTTAGTTATGTTAGGAACCTGGGTGGGAATTCCCAGATATGCTCAGAATTAGTCCAAAATGACAAAAAATACACTGATCCCACAGACATTGCCAACATCCTAGCTGACAGGTTCAGCGCAAACTTCTCCCCCCCCTCCCCACCAAAAGGGCAAATATCTATCCCAGCAGAGTGCTGCCCCACTGACATCTCAGATGCTCAGGTGGGAGCCGCCCTCTCCAAAGCAAAAAACACAGCATCAATGGGACCAGACGGTGTCCCAGGCTGCGTCCTACATGAACTCCAAGAAGAGCTAAACCCAAACATAAAACTACTGTTCAATCTCAGCCTTACTACAGGATATGTACCCAAAGAGTGGCGTACAGCAACAGTGGTCCCTCTCCACAAAGGTGGTGCCTCAACAGACCCTGGAAACTATCGCCCCATAAGCCTGACTAGCTTGGTCTGCAAAGCTATGGAAAGGATCATCATGGACCTCATAAATAAAGATATTGGGGACCTACAGACACTGGATCCTACCCAGTTCGGCTTTGTTAAGGGCAGATCCTGCCTCTTAAACCTGGTTGACTTCTTTGAAACAGTCACCAAGGCCATTGATGAAGGGAAGGTGGTCCACACAGCCTATCTGGACCTCGCAAAAGCCTTCGATACAATACCCCACTCGGGCATTATAGATAAGCTCACCAGCTTAAATATAAACCCCTATGTCACTAGATGGGTTGCAAACTGGCTCAAGGACAGAACCCACATGGTTAGAATTGCTGGAGCCATGTCAGACTCCAAACCAGTTACAAGTGGCGTCCCACAAGGCTCAGTCCTGGGACCTCTCTTGTTTGGTATATATTTCTCGGAGGTATAGGCCAGCACGGAAGGACTGTGGCTGACCAAGTTCGCAGATGACTGCAAACTGGGTGCCATAATCGACTCTCCAGCCGACACAAGCATCTTCCAAAAGGGCCTCATAGAAACAGACAACTGGTGCCAGAGCCATGGCCTCAAGCTAAACGCCAAAAAGTGTATAGTCATCCCCTTTGGCAAAAACAAAGTGCCCACAAATTACCACATAGGTGGTAATCCGTTAAGTACAGAAGAAGTAATTAGGGACCTGGGGACCCAAGTTGATAGCAATCTCTCATTTGACAACCACGTGGCCAAAGTGGTTAGAAAAACATTTTATATAGCCCACCTAATCATGAAGGGATTCACATCTAGATTAGGGGAGGTCATCGTGCCTCTTTACTCATCCCTCAGCAGGCCCTTAATCGAGTACAATGCCCCTTTTGGGATGTACCTTACCAAACACCTGCAGCAACTGGAAAGACCCCAAAAGTACCTCACCAAGAGGATCAAAGGGCTCAAACAGATGCCATATGCTGCCCGGTTAAAGAAACTCCAGCTCTACTCAGTGGCATACCGCCTGCTCAGAGGTGACCTGTGCCTGACGTATAAGGCCATGTCCAACCCGGAATTAAGGGACATACTGCACCTCAAAAAATCCAAATCCCATCGAGCTACACGCTCGAGAGACTTGAACCTCAGCACTGAAATAAATAGGACATGCTGGAGGGACAGATTCATAACCCAGAGGCTCCCTTCACTCTGGAATAAAATCCCAGTCCAGGTTAGGCAGAGTCCCTCATTGACTCTCTTCAAGAGGAATCTTGATGAGTGGATGGGAGATCATAGGTTTACCCCGGGTATCACTTCTGTGTCACTGTTAGACAGAGACATAGTATACTAACCTCGAAAAAGGGCATAGCAAAATTAATTTAAAATGGGTGGCGAAAGCCAAACATACTCTGGCTAGGCTTATAAATGCCCTAGGGCAGATAGCCTAGTATGAACCTATGAACCTATGAACCTATAAGGTATGGGCAACTCAGAAACTAGTATCACAGCCCTGAATTCAGCACTAGCCTGAAAACTGAACTATACTAGCTTAGAAAGGCAGGGAACAAGGAATTTTTTTTTTGTTTGTTTTTTTTAAAGATAAGGCAAAAACATAAAAAATACACTTAAAAAACAGCTTTAAACGACTACAAACGATCAGAAAAGGCTATCACACTTTAGTGTGTAGCCTATAACAGTTAAACAAATTATTTAAACAAAAAACAACTTTTTAAAAGGGCAGGCAGTCAAATAAGTACAGTATGTGAAAAAAACAAGCTTTTAAATCACAATAAACACTGGAAAATTTGTGTTTAGGGGAAAACAGTTAAGTGCAGCAAGAAAGTACAGAAAACTGATACTTAATCACTCCAAAGTCTCTCTCCTAAGCTAGATGGCTTGTATCAGTTTAAGGCTTTCTAGTGCTACCCAGTAGGTTAGTTACAGGAAAGATGGGAAACAAGCGCAGATGTGGTCTTTTAAACCAGAAAGTTGAAAGAGATGGACAAACTGTCCAAATGGTCAATAAACTACAATTTCTGGGTCAAGAACCTCTCCTCTCATGGTAGACAGGCTACCTAGTGCTTACCACTCCCACTGATAAGCTAGAAGGCTTTCCTCCAACACAGAAAGGTTTGTGGGGCTCAGAAGCTTACCAACAGTCCAGGATACAGCAAGTCTGTATCTGGACTAGGCTAGTTACAGGAAAGGTGGAAAACAAGTGCAAGAGCAGCTTTTAAACCAGAACATTGAAAGAGGTGGAAAAAAACTGCTCAAATGACCAATAGCTACAATTTCTGGGCCAGGGACCACTCCTCTTGTGGTAGATAGGCTACCTAATGCTTACCACTCCCACTGATAAGCTAGAAGGCTTCCCTCCAACACAGAAAGACTTGAGGGGCCACAGAAGCTTACAAAGAGTCCTGGAATACAGCAAATATGTACCTGGACTTGACTAGTTACAGGAAAGGTGGGGAACAAGTACAAATGTAGGCTTTTAAGCCAGCAAGTTGAAAGAGATGGAAAACTGCCCAAATGGACAAATAAACTACAATTTCTGGGCCAAAACTCACTCTTCCCATGGAGGATAGGGTACCTAGTGCTTACCACTCCCACTGATAAGCTAGAAGGCTTTCTTCCAACACAGAAAGGCTTGAGGGCTCAGAAGCTTACTAACAATTCTGGATACAGCAACTCTGTAACTGGACTAGGCTAGTTATAGGAAAGGTGGGAAACAGGCACAAGTGCAGCTTGCAAACCAGAAAGTTGAAAGAGATGGAAAAAAACTGCTCAAACAGCGAATAGCTACAATTTCTGGGCCAGGGACCACTCCTCTTGTGGTAGATAGGCTACCTGATGCTTACCACTCCCACTGATAAGCCAGAAGGCTTCTCTCCAACACAGAAAGGCTTGGGGGGCTCAGAAGCTTACAAAGAGCCCTGGATACAGCAAATCTGTACCTGGACTAGACTAGTAACAGGAAAGGCAGGAAACAAGTGCAAACACAGGCTTTTAAATCAGAAGGTTGAAAGAGATGGAAAAGCTTCCCAAATGGCCAATAAACTATAATTTCTGGGCCAAAAACCACTCCTCCTGTGGTAGATAGGTTACCTAGTGCTTACCACTCATACTGATAATCTAGAAGGCTTCTCTCCAACACAGAAGTGCTTGGGGGGCTCAGAAGCTTACCAACAGTCCTGGATACAGCAAATCTGTACCTGGATTACACTAGTAATAGGAAAGACGGGGACCAAACGCAAAACGGGCTTTTAACCAGAAAGTAGAAAAAGATGGAAAAACTGCCCAAACGGCCAATGAACTACAATTTCAGGGCCAAAACCCACTCTTCCCATGGTAGATAGGCTACCTAGTGCTTACCACTCCCACTGATAAGCTAGAAGGCTTCCCTCCAACACAGAAAGGCTTGGGGGGCTCAGAAGCTTACCAACAGTCCTGGATACAGCAAGTCTGGACTAGTTACAGGAAAGGCAAGAAACAAGATTATAATTTTTTTTTTTGTTACAGAAAAACAGCAGTAAGTACAATTCAAATTGTAGTGCAGGCCAGCACACCCAAGCGTGTAGCAACACTACGGCAAATACAGTTCAAATAAGTGCAATTAAATTAACAAATGTCTAAAAAACAAGTGCAGAAGGCAGTAAATTAAAAGGCTACTAACAAGCAGTAATAAGTGCAGAGTAAGAGCGACTGAACAGATATCAGCACACAGAAGAGCAACTAAGACAGTTACAGTAAGAGCAGATGAATAAGATCTATATATATATATATATATATATATATATATATATATATTTTTTTTTTTTTTTCTCTTTTTTTGGGGAAAGGAACAGAGCAGGATTAAGGGGCTACAGGGGTTGTCCTTCCCAAATGCTCTCTTTGTACACAGTAGGAGTGCCTGAAATCAGAATATGATCTCACTGCACTCAGTTGAGTGAGCAAATGAGATGGGCCCAGAAGGAGTATCCAAATACAAATCTGCAATAGGGACGGGCACTTTCAAAGCCACCAACATTAATACCAAAACAAGAACAGGGAGGGCGGGTAGGGAGCTAACTGTAGAGGGACAGCCACAACTTCATTTGAGTTAATATTCAGTGAAAAACACAAATAAATAAATTAAATGCAGTACTATATGCAAAAGAGCAGATAAAAGTGTACTTAAATTCACTTATACGTCCAGCTTATTTCAGGTAGCTGTTAGCCGGCCAAAGCTCTGATATTAAGCAGAGATACCTCAAAATGTACCACTTATATAAGGCAAGACAGGATAACAAGTCATTTTTTTATACTAAAGTTAATTAAAGTTAATTAACTGGAACAGTCTGGGTATCTTTCTTCACATTGCCCTCATTTCTGCCTGCAAACCCTAGTACTTTATGACTTTGTGTCTCTCTGTACATAAGACACTGTAGTCACTGGGTGCAGTGATTTCAATAATCAATGCTACTTTTGTCTTATTTTCATGGACTACTGTATCTGGTTTTCTTGCATCTGTTTTTTCAATTGGATGATCCCATGTGATATAAGCTTCGTTATTTTCTCTCATGTTTCCAGTGTTTTTCAGCTACTTCAATGTTATAATGTTTGCACAATCCCCAGTGCAACAATCTTGCTACGTTACTATGCCTTTCATTATACAGTCCTTCTACCATTAGTATGTCACAACCAGCAACAAGATGTGCAACTGTTACCAATTCTGTTTAACAAAACCTACATATGCCCATTTCTTCCACATATTCAATGGACTTTGTAAACCAACATGTACTTAGTTCACTATCTTGCACCACCAGAATTAACCTTTCATCTTTTGGTTTAAATTCACCTCTCCTTAACCATTCCTGCATTTGATCCTGATCAACATGAGGTTGTTCCAAGAGTTTTCTGTACTTGCAGCTATATTTTTGCATTTTCCACATTTCTTGTCTTCTCATCTGGTCCTTCACCTTATATTCTTTCTTTTGTTTTTTGACATATTGCTAGCTGATTTTTATCTACTTCTGGTTTGATTTCCATTCCTACTTGATACTGATATGCTTCTGCTAGACTAAGCAGGGAAGTCATCTTAAATTCATTTTCCTCATGTTTCAAAATTTTCACTACATTCAGGACTTGTGAGGTCAGCAGATATGTATGCAGTCCCACTATCACAGATCTACACATGTAATCAATTTCAAGGAGGCCCATACCGCCTTCAGAATGGGGAATATATAGTCTTGGTATGCACTGATTTTCATAAATCATTTGACAACATACCTCTCAACTGTATAAATTTTTGCAGAATGTCCAGATTTTTGCTTTAAATTTTTGGTTTGTTTTTCATAAAATTGTGGCTTTCTGGCAAATTAGTGGCATATCATTAAAGATTGAAGTTAAAAAATAATGACAGGCATTTAAGTTTTAGACTTCATACCCTTCAGAAAATATATGTATGCTAATGCAAAACATGTTATTCTATCAACTTTCTAAGTTTGTAAGAGCAATATTTTAAAATTGTCCCTATTTGTACCACTTTTTTATGGTTTTGTCCAGATTTCTTACTCTAAGAGGTTGAGAGGTATGTTTGACAAGCATGCACCATCCTTCTTGTTTTCCTGCCCAAACTATCCAAATCCTTTTGGGGCCAGTCAAGTTAGGATAGGAAGAACACATTGTTTATAGCTGGGACTGTGTTTCTAGATGTTACTGCTGTTTTTAGTATTAATTTAAGCCTTCTAAAATATTGCGTATTGAGTTTTATTCACATTTCTTCATGTTTTATTGTCGATCCTTCATTAATCCCCACATATCTATACACTCCCTCTTGCTCAAGTTCTTATATATCACATTCCTGTCCTAAATTGATGTTTTCTTGGTGCTGTAGCATTCCTGCTTTAAAGGTTGCTTTTGCACATTTATCAGGACCAAATGACATTCTTATATCATCAGAAAAAGTTTTGCCCACTTGCAGTTTTGCTTTCATTTCCTCATCTGATGAACTATACAGTTTTAAATCATCTACAAAAAGAAGATAAGAAGTCTTTACACTTTGTTGTTTTCTGGGAGCCAAATTATAGCCATGACCTAATCTGTTAAGGACCAGACAAAAGAGCAGTAGTGAAAGAGCCTGTTATATCTCCCTTTGAATTTTTATCCCTGGAATAATAATTTGTCCTCCTTACACAGCTAAACACATGATCAGTTAGATTAGTTGCATAATTAAGTACCATAAAGCCTCTAAATAATGGAAACTTGAATTGATAAAATGTACCATAAAGCTTCTAAAAACTGGGAACTTAAAAAATGTAAAGGTGAAAAATACATAAAAAATGTAATTAGAGAAACCAAAAATGTGCACAAATCCATCATATCATAAAATATTGCAGGATAAATGTATTACAATGTTTTTCTAAAACAAGATACAAATTTAATACAAAATAAATTAAAAACACCCACTAGGGTAGAAAACGCAACAAACAATCAGTTCTGGATTGGACTCTGACAAACAAACAGTCATTTATTTATCACTCAGGTTGTCTGCCAGACAGCCTTAGTGACCACCTACTAACCTATTTCTTAAGGCATTGCAACTCTCTCACAAAAACTATATCATATAAACAATTACATAATTCAAAAAATTTCTCCACAGACATTTTAAACAACTGCTCCAAAACTGCAGTTGGTCACCAGTAAAATACCTCCCATTTGATGCAGCAGTGCAATACTTCAGCAGTAAATTTCTTGATATAACAAACTCCCTGGCCCCCACTAGACACATTAGATCTAAAGAAAATGACTGTCTATGGCTCGTAATGCAAACCAGACAACTCCTAAAACAAAGAGACTAACTCAGGCCAACAAAACCAAAACCTCCCTTGATAGCTGCCGTCAATTAAGAAATATCTACAAAAATCAATAAAAAACAGTACTATACAACTATGCAGCATAAACATCAAAATAACCCACAAAAATTCTGGGGTACCATCAAACTACGTATACATCCAGACTGTACTTCCACCCCAACTCCAAATACCCAAAATTCAGAAGAGAGCATAGCATCACAGTTTAACATCTTTTTCATAAACTCTGTAATCTCACTCATAAAAAACAAAGACAGTTCCTACAAATTATTCAACCTGCAACCAAAGACACCGCTACCTCTCTCTTCCTCAAACCTATCCAAATAGACAAAAATAAAGAAATTATTGAGTGAGCTAGCTAAAACCTACAACTTTTGCCACCAACAAACTACCAAACTAATACCTCAAACTAGCAGCCAATATCATTTGTTACCCAGTATCAATTTTGATTACTAGATCCATCTTCAAACAGCACATACCAAAAATTTGGTAAATCTCCTACATAATTCTTCTCCACAAAGGGAGCTCTTCATTAGAACTCTCCAACTATAGACTAATATCCATACTACCCTCTCGTTCAAAAATGTTAGAAAAATGCATCTATTCACAGTGAATGCACTATCTATTAACTAATAACCTCCTTGCCATCTCACAACATGGATTTCGGCCAGGCCACAGTACCAACACTACCCTGCTTAATTTCACCAATACAATAAATCAACTAAAACACAATGGCCAATTTGTCTCCTTGATATTTCTAGATAGGTCAAAAGCATTTGACACAGTGTCCCATGAACAGCTCCTACAAGAGCTAACATCCCTTGACATATCTAAAAATACCCTCTCTTGGTTCCAAAATTACCTTTCATATTGCTAACAAGCAGTCAAGTGGCAAAATGATCTCTCTTCGCTGCTTCCTGTAACAGTAGGTGTTCCACAAGGCTCAATACTTGGTCCACTGCTCTTTTCAGTCCTCACCAATAATCTACACTGCAACTAACCTTACTGCCATCATACAATATGCAGATGATGCCACTGTCATCAGTGCAGCACCCTCCTTGCCATAGCTTATCCTTAACCCCAGCAAAACCAAGCTAATTCTATTCCTCAACAATAACCACAAAATGAACAACCTCAACCAGGACTTTAAAATCACCTTATCCAACCAAACACTAATTGAACCAGTTTCTGAAACCAAGATACTAGGTGTCACTATTGACAATAATTTAAAATTTGACAAGCACATATCACCTGTAGTTAAAAAGGCCCACATTAAATTAGGCTCTCTGTACAGGATTAAGGCTTATCTAACCAACTCTTTCAGACAAGAAATCTCCGGGACCCACCTACTATCCAGCCTGTTATATGCCTCCCCTATACTCACAAGCTTCAGGAAAACTGACATAAGCAAGCTTGAAACATGCTACCAAAAGATAGCCAGATTTGCCACCAACCTACCCCACAGAACCCATCACTGCCTTGCTCTAAAACAACTTAGATGACTAGAACTACCTAACCTCTTATCCTTAAACCACCTTACCCTAACCCACTCTATAGTGTACCAACCAGACAAATGTCCAGCCATGCACCACCTAGTATAAATCCACCTCAACAATAGGACCCTAAGATCCTCCAACAAACTACTGTTAAAAGTAACAAAATCTACCTACAGCTTCAGAGACTCTGTTTAATCAAATTGCATCTCTAAAGCAAGGAACTCTATCCCTCAGAATATTCTAAACAGCAACACCCCAGAACAGTTCAAAAACCTGCTAAAAATCCATTTAAATGACACCTGGTTATGGTCTTGTTCCTCACCTGGCTGAACTTACTTGTTATTTCCCCACCTCGGCCCACCTTCTAACTCTTTCTCCCACCTTCTACTCTGATTTATATGAATTTTTTGACAGAAATAATTGTATATTATTGAAAAACATTATTGTATAGTATGCTTTTTTTCTGATCTGTAATGTTTTGTGCTATTATACTGCTTACTGTATGCATGTCTGATTTCCCCAGTAAACAAATGTTAAATAAATAATAAATAAATAAATAAATAAAATTCCAAACACTGGTTTAAGCATAACAAATTCAGCTGCATAAAACAACCTGCTTTGAGTCTTAAAACACTAGAAATAGAGACCAAATCATTAAGACCTGGTTCCACATAGGAATTAGTTCTGAGTTGCCATTTCAGTTCCACCAGCTGAAGAATATCATTCATAGGACCCGCAAGAGACTTAGTTCTGAGTTGCCATTTCAATTCTGCCAGCTCAAGAATATCATTCATAAGACCCCCACAAGACCCAAGATCCACCTGGTCAATAGCATAAAACTTGAAATTATGGTTACTTTTAACACTAAGATGTCTGTAAAGTGCATTATGCTGATCTTTTTTATGTATATCATACAGATGTCAATAAATTCTGAATCTAAAGGGTTTCATAGTCTTTCCAGTGTAAAAACAGGGGTATTGCTGACACTGTGCTACGTAAACCACTTCTTTACCATAGCAAGACAAATTGTGCTTAAGTTTAATTTTTCTGTAGTCCTGGATAGTAAATATGGATCCTTCCAAAATCACTTTGAATTAGCCATATAGTTCATATCCCTATTGCTTTAAATGAGCACCTTAAAGCAGGTGTCCTTCTTATATACTACCTAAGGAACCTCACCTACCACTTTCACCAATTTCTGACTGGTGGTGAAAATGGTCCAATTTCTAGAAATCCTACCCTTAATGTCACTGAATTCAGCACTATATGTCAACATCATAGCCTTGTCAAATTTGTTGATACCATCGCTAAAGTTCACTCACAATACCAAAGGGCCACCTGTACCAAGTACTGGTGCAAAGTCCCCTTTAGCTCTTATGGAGGCTGCTTAATTTTGAATTTCAATTAAGAATGAAGGATAACCCCGCACCACAAACATGGTTTTTAACATGTCACTTTCAGTTTTAAACCTACTGTCTTGAAATATCATTCTTGATAAATGCACAAATTGACCCTTAACCAATGACTATTTCTGATTACTGGGGTGCCAACTGCTATAATGTAATAAAGAATTAGAGTAAGTTGTTTTCCTGTACAAACTAGGTTCAAAACATAATTGTGTTCTGTTCTTGATGACTGATGATCCTCAAAAATGTGTAAAAAAGATGGTGTGGACTTCATCCCTCTTGATCCCCCTGAATATAAGGGTTGAGCCTCTCTTGATAGCTCAGAAACTGTAGGCCTGTGATCTTCTAGGTTATGGACTTTTGGGGCATTTCTAATTCTTTGATACGTTTAGTGAGATTTCTACTCAATAATTGGCTTCATCAGTATAAGGGAACTACCTCTTTAGAGTTTGAGGATATTCTTTTGGCAATTAGCTAGTTTAAATAAAGAGATTTCCTTGATGTCCATTGTCATATGATGGTCAAAAAAGAATGGGCTATCAACCTAAGTACCTAGGTCCCTAACTTCATTTTCATTTTATAGAGGTGTGGTGTCTAGATATTATGATGAGGGGAGGGGTTATCTACCAAAAGTGATGATACTACACTTTTTACAATTTAGTTTGAGACCATTTTTTATCAAACAAATATTGTTTTGACAAGTATGATGTTTATCGTTGTCCATTTTAAGCTTCATTATTTTATAGAATAACTGAAGCTTGTCTGAATTGAATGAGTCACTGTTGGGGCTTTTTGATAAGCAAGGGCCACATGTGGCAATTCAAGAAGCTGTTCAATAGCATGATAAGCAAGGGCTGCATACAGCAATTCAAGCCGCTGTTCAAAAGCATGATAAGCAAGGGCCACATGTGGCAATTCAAGCCGCTGTTCAATAGCAGGCAGCTGTTGCCAATAAGCTTAACTCCTTCTTTACAAACCTTGTATCTTGTGAGATCTCTTTTCATTATGCTAGTGACGTAGTAATGCATGCCTGCAAATTGGAAAACTTTTCCTCATTTTGGGTTCAAGTCAAAGACATCTTGGTCTTTGGTTTGGCCTCCATGTACCTATAGACATGCTGGTATATATATATATATATATATATATATATATATATATATATATATATATATATATATATATATGAAAAAACATGTCCACTGATAGCAATTGCAACTACTAGTGACTTCCTTAAGTGTATGGGACACTCCAAAAGTCCCAGAAAATGTGAAAAATAAATTTATATTCCAAAGGAAAGGTTCATAAAAGTAACTGAATCCTATTATGTGCATGCTCTTGTGTATGTCCCCCTAAAATTTAATTTTTTGGTAATGCAACTTCAGTCCTTAGATTTTTTTAATTCCGGAACAAACTATGCATCTGTCAAGTTTCTTCAAGGATTACCTGTATCTTGAGTATTTAACAAGACTGTTTATTTTCTGAGTAAATAACTTTTGTGCATCTGAAAATATTCTTGACTCATGGTAATCTAGGTTATTCTCTTGTAAGATCACAGTTTCTATACATTCTGACTGAAACAAAGTTGTTTTCAGAGCAGATGAACCAATATCCCATGTAGTTCATGAGCAAGATAGTAAGCTGCATTGAAAAAATGTAAATATCTGTACAAGAAAAATGCATCTAAGTTAAATATACATGACGAAGAGCAATCAGAAGTGTTACAACTAGTCATATTGCAAATATATAAATAAATAAACAAAATTGCTAGAACTATGGTAGCTAAAAGATGCAGAGAAAGAGTCCTGAAGTCATGGTGCATATGAAACTGCACTGGACAGGAACAGTCCCAAAAGCAAGACCAGATGTCTAGTGTAAATACTCCTTTAAGATACTCCAGATACGGCAGGCAGTTGAAAAAAACAGACTGATATACATGGACCATTCCAGAGGTGAAAAATAGTCTACAGGAAAATATGAACAAAAATGCAGGTTAATGCAAATAACCCATTACATGTATAGCATATTGTGAAGATTAAGGCTGGTATTCATTGTCACTTGGGAAAATACAATAGGAGTATTCCTGATGCTTACGAATGAGCATAGGAAAGGCAAGATTCATAGAGGCCATTCACTCTAATGTGAATGGCCTTAAAATAGTAAGATGCAAATGAGAAATGTTATAAAGAGTAGTATGTTAATCAGGTGGTTTTGCATTTCATAGTCCAACGTCCATGTATTATGCACATTTGTTACTAAAAGTGAGGCTTCACCTTTGATATTGGAGTTGCAGTCCACAAACTTGCCCCAAGCCATCCCTTCAGTAGTTCCTCCAAGTAAGTACAAGCAGTTACTGACATACAAATAATTTATTTCCACCAGCAACTCCTTCATTAGTTTGTCTTAAGTATGCACAAGTACTAAGATGACACAAAATAAATTATTTTGCCCAACAATCACATCAGCAGTCTGGCTATATATGTAGAAGCACTTCCCTGACACACACATGAATTATTTCCAAAAGCAACCCCTTCAGGAGTACGTCCAGGTACGCACAAGCACCAAAATGAAATATTCATCCAAGTGACCCCTTCAGTAAAATGTCCAGGTATGAACAAGCAGAAATATGAAACATTTCCCCAAGCAGCCCCTTAAAGAATATGTCTAAGGATGCACAAGAACCAAAATAAAACATTTCCCCTAGTGACCCCTTCAGTAAAACGTCCAGGTATGCACAAGCACCAACCAATCTCACCTCTCATCTCCATATTCTCCTGGAAAATTGATGCTTATTGATGTAAGTTCAGGGCTATTTACACACTTAGTATGCAAATGAGCTCATTATAGATTCATGTCTATGAATTGTACTAATAATCATATGTGTAAGGCCCTTTATCAGTGTAGTGGCTGTCTCCAAGTCACTTATGCATTAAGCATGTTACACTTTTGTGATAGGAGGCATCCTTACAACAACTCCTTCATATTTACATATTCATGCTGAAACTCCAGGATTTGCATATCCATGCAGCGCCACTCTTCACAGATCACTGCTATGAAAATGTGAAGCCCAAGACTCAGAATACTACCCTAATGTTTAATTGAGCCATATAAAGTAATGCATGCTACTGCACAGACTGTGTGTAATAGATATACTTTATAGCATTTATTTACAAGGGGAGTTGCTTTTTATGAGGTATACATGTAGCAATGCTACCTATCCATTTTTTTCTAGACTATCCGGAAATCAAACCAATTGTCCTTTAGTCTGGAAAACACTGTACATACTCCAGAATTAGCTTTCAAAAAAAGAAACAGACTATCAGGGTTTGTTAAACCGACAAATTTACTATGCTTTTTTACAGAGGTCAAAAAAAAGCATCACAAATGGAAAAGATGATGTTCTGACTGCCTCATCTGACATGCAAATGATGTCACAAAATCGGCGGAAAGTGGGCAAGGAGAGGGGAGGAGATGGGTGGGGTTATGGGAGGTGTGAGTGGTCTGGTGTTAGTCTGTTTTTTGGCCACAACAAAAGGTGGCAACCCTATATATAGGTGTAATGCTAATGTGCTTGTCACAGGAAGTTGTGTATCACATAATACACTTCTCTTTTCAATTTGACTTTTTGCAGCAGATGGAATGTGCACCACCTGGAAGCTGCAACACAGGCCCTGCATCTCTCCTTTTTTATTTTTTATTCTCAGGACAAGTAACAAAATATTTACTCTTACATCTTCAGTTAAGACCTGAAGCCAAACTATTTCTTCCTTAGGTTCACTGCATTACATAGTACCACCCTCCATTCACTTCATATCCTGCATCTGTCTTTTGTGTTTTTACTTTTTTGCAGTATGTCCATACATACTTTGTCCATCCTGTCTCTTTTATTTTCCATATTCCTTCTCAGTTCCATCTCATATTAACTCTCAGTCCCACCTAGTGTTCCTTTAAGAAATAAAGGTAAAAGTATAAAATACATGTAGACTTAAAGAGCAGAAACTTTAATAAAACAACAAAAAGGTAAGCGCTTTCACGACTCACAGGTCGCTTCTTCAGACAATTGTACTTGCTAAAAACATTCATTTAAATAGTACCATCACAGCTTAAAATCATTAACCAATTAACTAAGCTAATAATTTAATAAAATACTAAAAAAGAGAGGGAAAAATCTCAGAGACTTTTATAAAAGACATCTTAAAAACAAATGGTATGTTAAAAACAAAAACTGATTATAAAGTAGTGTGTAACTACTTATGTTTAAGAGGGCGTGCTTTCAAAAAGGATGTTTTTCTGCATTTAACAAGAGGATCCACGTTTGCTCAGCAGCCTCTGCTTGATTCTTTATATCTCCCCCTCTACTGAAACAAATGAGAACTTTTAAAATTAAAAATTTAAAACTATGTGTCGAGTCAATATTCATAACATGTACTGCCAATGCATTTGTTTCCTTCTTGTTTCTAATATCTCTGTTATGTTCTAAAACTCTGTCTTTGAAGGTTCTGTTTGTTTTTCCAACATAATAAGCATGGCATTTTTGGCAGAAGGCAAAATAAACAACATTCTCAGTTCGGCAATCTGCATAGTGATGTAAAGAAATGTTAAAGTGACATGAAGGATGTGTATACAGTGCTTGACTATAAATGAACTTACAAGCAGAACAATTTCTGGGAAATTGCCTATCCTCGTAGACTTAGGTGCATGTGGATACATTGATTTATGACACAGATATTGTTTTAATGATTTATTATTTTTAAAAGAGAATGAGGGTGTTTCACCAAACATTTCAATAAAACCTGGAATGTCATGTAAAATATTCCAATTTTTCTTGATAATATTACAATAGTTATCAATATCATTAGAATATTGCAAAACAACTCTAAAGTTTTTTGAAGTGTTTCCAAATGATGTAGAAGCAATTCATCATTAGAAAAAAAATGGTTTGCACCTAGTAGATCTTTGTGTCCATGCTTCCTTAATAAACAGGTCCACTTCTGATTCAGAATAGCCTCTTTCTAAAAATTCTGATTTTAATTCTGTAAGGGCATTGCTAGCTTCCATATCATTATTGTGCAACCTTAAAGTTCTATAAGTTTGACCTTTAACCAAATTTTTAGTAACATGTTTGGGATGCATGATCCTTTTGTGTAGAAGAGTATTTTTTCTAGTTGGCTTCTTGTAAATACTACTATTAACCTTCTGTAAGTCAGATTTATCAAGAGAGACATCTAAGAATTCTATACGATTTTATGAATGTTGATACGTGAACTTGAGGAAACTGGTGGCATTGTGTAAAAAAGTGACAAAACAATCTAGTTCAATAGTGCTACCTTTCCACAACATAAAAACATAATCGACAAAGCATACATACCAGAGGATGTTATCAAAAAACTCATTAGCAGTATGAAAATGGCTGTGTGCTCCCAATGTGCTAGAACAAGATTGGCATAGCTATTGGCACAAGCTGTGCCCATAGCCATGCCAGTCTTTTGAAGGAAAATATCATTTTCAAAAACAAAAACATTATTTTCGAGAACTATTTCTAACAGAGCACACACAAAGTAGTGTGACTTTATTACTAGAAAAACACTTATTGGTTGTGAGAAAATCTCTAATCATCTCTATACCCATATCATTGGGAATACAAGTAAAAGGTGACTCAAAGTCTAATGTTGTTGTTGTTGTCTTAAGGCTTTTCCCGGTTAGGGATTGCCACAGCAGAACTCCGGTAAGCTAATGATTGGCAGTAGATTTTCACGAACGCCGAGGTGCCAGCTCGACATTCAACCTTCAACAAAGGCACGCCCATTTATGCATGTCTTTTGAACGCCCACCCAACCGCGGGGAGGACATGCAGACTCCACACAGAAGCCACTCCCCGCACTCCAGCCAAGAATCGAACGGGAGAACCTCTTGCTGTGAGGCAACAATGCTACCACTGCACCACCGCGGATGATACAAAGATAAATTCATAGTCAATAGTTGAGAGTCGATTACACAGTCTCTCTAAGAAAGACTTAGTATCTTTTAAGATAGTGTGACAGGTATCTAGGATTGGATGTAAATTATTCTCTAAAAAGATGGAAAGTGGCTCCATGCACCAGCCTGTGCCGGCCGCAATGGGTCTCATAGGTGGGATTGTTTTGTTTTTGTTTATTTTTGGCAGTCCATATATAGATGGAATAAGAGGATGAGCTATGTTAAAGAATTCAAATAATTCTTCATTTATAAGCTTGGTCATCAACAAATCAAACACTAGGAAAGAGACTTTTTCCATAATGCCATTTGCATTAAATCTCATTATATGTTGATAAGTACTTGAATCATTTAACAGCAACAGCATTTGATTAATGTAAAAAACTTTATGTAAAATCACTATCCCCCCACCTTTGTCAGCAGGTTTAATAACAATTGACTGTAGATCTTTAAGTTCATTCAAAGCTGTGATGTCATCACTAGACATATTATAGAAATTACAATGTGTTCCTGCCCTAAAAAGCTGTCTAAATTCATATTCACATACATTTATAAAAGATTGGACTGCTGCATCAAAATTAGGGCTGAAAGTACTATGTTTTTTATAAGGATGAATATTACTATTTCTATCTCCAGTAAAAATAGTTTTAAGCGTTAAGTTTCTCCCTAAAAGTCTCAGGTCTTTGAGCATCTACACATGGTCTGCTCTTTTAGAGGGAATAAAAGATAAGCCATTGTTCAGTAATGTTAATTGCTCAGTAGTAAGTTCAATAGATGAAATGTTAAAAATGGCACCTGTATCTACTGGCGTCTTCTTTTCACCATTGGTTGATTTCTGTCTATACTCACAGGCCGTTGTGAGCTTCCCTTTCTTGTACTGCTCCTCGATCGACTTTTCATGGGTAGAGGGCTTTCTAGTAAAAAAAAAAAAAAAACGCTGGTAAAGCTGTTATCCTTCAGTCTAACCGAAGCACTACTACCTTTAGTGGCTACATGTGGAACAGATGATCTTGTAATATTTAAATTACAATTACTTATTTTAGAAGATGTAGTTGTTATGTTAGAGTCGTTAGGAGCACTGCTATTCAATAAGGGGGATGCTTGCCCCATAACAGAAGTGGTCACTAAGCAGCATTCATTACTAAGTGCACTTTTGTGCCGTTGATCCATAACAATTCCCGTGGGTTCTAAAGATGGGGGCGTTGGCATTGCATTAGTATCATGATACAGCCTGTGTGATTGGTTTTCTTGTTGATTGATGGAATTTGATGGTTGTCTGCTGTTGAAATCTCTGGGCCAAGTGAACACATGCTGGTTCTGAAAGTCCTTGTGATCTTTCTGCAGCTTTTTAACTTTTGTAAGCTGCAGGCTCTTTTCATATGAGACAATATTGTCTTACAAAACATCCAATTTGTCACCTATAACACTAGGAGTGAATCTTTTAAAAATTATATATTGACATGTAAGAATTTTATCTCTAAGATCATTTTCCATAGGAAGGAAGAAATTTATAAGTAAGTTGATATATTGCACACTAAACTGTAAGTTCAGTTCCTGCCATATGCAATGTAATTCAGGATACTCATTGCCATAACTAGGCATATTTAGTACTGGTAGACCCCTAGGGATCACTTTATGTTGTAAAGAAGCTTGTAAGTGCAAGCATTGCCACTGCAACCGTTTATACTTAAAGAGTTTGTTTTCAAGTTCTTTGTAAGTCTGTAGAAACTCTTGAGATAATGAAGTATCGGCAACACTATTGACAGCTTCATCAAAAGAATTTAAGTTGAGTAATGGATTATCTGCAATATTTAAAATACGAATTAGCCGTTCACAACCTGTAGTTCCTGTAGTTCCAATACTGGAAGTTAAAGTAGATTCTCGTTTCAACAGTTTCTGCCGTGGCTCTTTCTCCGAATATAAAAGAGAACAAGAATCAAAAAAAACGAGTCTTGTTCCCTTTTATATTCGGAGAAAGAGGCATGGCAGAAACTCGTATTGACATTAACGTAACTCATCCTCTTATTCCATCTATATATGGACTGCCAAAAATACACAAAAACAAAACAATCCCACCTATGAGAACCATTGCGGCCGGCACAGGCTGGTGCACGGAACCACTTTCCATCTTTTTAGAGAATAATTTACATCCAGTCCTAGATACCTGTCACACTATCTTAAAAGGTACTAAGTCTTTCTTAGAGACACTGTGTAATCGACTCTCAACTATCGACTGTGAATTTATCTTTATTACATTAGACGTCGAGTCACTTTTTACTTGCATTCCCAATGATATGGGTATAGAGATGATTAGAGATTTTCTCACAGCCAATAAGTGTTTTTTAGTAATAAAGTCACACTACTTTGTGCTAGAAATAGTTCTCGAAAATAATCTTTTTGTTTTTGAAAATTATATTACCTTCAAAAGACTGGCGTGGCTATGGGCACAGCTTGTGCCAATAGCTATGACAATCTTGTTCTAGCACATTGGGAGCACACAGCCATTTTCATACCTGCTAATGAGTTTTTTGGTATGTATGCTTTGTTGAAGGTTAATAGTAGTATTTACAAGAAGCCAACTAGAAAAAATACTCTTCTACACAAAAGGAGCATACATCCTAAACATGTTACTAAAATTTGGTTAAAGCTCAAATTTATAGAACTTTAAGGTTGCACAATAATGATATGGAAGCTACCAACGCCCTTACAGAATTAAAATCAGAATTTTTAGAAAGAGGCTATTCTGAATCAGAAGTGGACCTGTTTATTAAGGAAGCATGGACACAAAGATCTACTAGGTGCAAACCATTTTTTTTATTTTTCTAGTGATGAATTGCTTCCATCTACATCATCTGGAAACACTTCAAAAAACTTTAGAGTTGTTTTGCAATATTCTAATGATATTGATAACTATTGTAATATTATCAAGATAAACTGGAATATTTTACGTGACATTCCAGGTTTTATTGAAAAGTTTGGTGAAACACCCTCATTCTCTTTTAAAAATAATAAATCATTAAAACATCTGTGCCATAAATCAGCATATCCACATGCACCTAAGTCCACAAGGATAGGCACTTTCCCATGCAGAAATTGTTCTGCTTGTAAGTTAATTTATAGTCAAGCACTGTATACACATCCTTCATGTCACTTTAAAATCTCTTTACATCACTATGCAGATTGCAGAACCGAAAATGTTGTTTATTTTGCCTTCTGCTAAAAATGCCATGCTTATTATGTTGGAAAAACAAATAGAACCTTCAAAGACAGAGTTTTAGAACATAACAGAGACATTAGAAACAAGAAGGAAACAAATGCATTGGCAGTGCATGTTATGAATACTGACGACACATAGTTTTAAGTTTTTAATTTTACATGTTCTCATTTGTTTCAGTAGAGGGGGAGATATAAAGAATTAAACAGAGGCTGCTGAGCAAAATCTTCCTCTTGTTGATCCTCTTGTTAAATGCAAAAAAACATCCTGGGTTGAACAATATGTTTTCTTTAAAACCCTTTTTGAAAGCACACCCTCTTAAACATAAGTAGTTACACACTATTTTATAATCAGTTTTTGTTTTTAACATACCATTTGTTTTTAAGATGTCTTTTATAAAAGACTCTGAGATTTTTCCCTCTCTTTTTAGTATTTTATTAAATTATTAGCTTAGTTAACTGGTTAATGATTTTAAGCTGTGATGGTAAGCTACTATTTAAATGAATGTTTTTAGCAAGTACAATTGTCTGAAGAAGCGACCTGTGAGTCATGAAAGCGCTTACCTTTGCTTTTTTGTTGTTTTATTAAAGTTTCTGCTCTGTAAGTCTACGTGCAGTTTATACTTTTACCTTTACACTTATTTGCTGCACTTGACTGTACTCTGGACTCATTTTTTTTTATTCCTCTTCCTTTAAGAAATAGTCCATCTGCTTCCCATTAAACTCTCTCTCTAACCTGTTGTCACTACAAACCCTTGATCTGTTCTGTGTGTCATTGGCTAGTTCTTTTTTTATATTTTTTTTTACTCTTTTCTCATTCAGCTCATCTTTAATATTGACATCATGATTGAAAAAGCCATCACATTTCCAGCTTCCTTTTCTCAGCTCACCCATTTCCTTGGTCTTCTTTATTGCCTCTTCCCGCTCTCCTTCCATCTCATCCTTTGTACCATGGTTTAAGACTCCACATAGAGTCCTTATTTGATTGCTGTTACAGTAGCAGCTGAATGGTCCTAGCAACTATTAATCCTGGCACCATTACTACTCTCACCAGGCTTCTGCAACTGTCAATCCTGGCACCATCTATATCCTCACCAGGCTTCTCCCTTGATTCCCACCTTCATTTTATAATGATTCCAATTTGTTTTATCAGTGGCTTGTCTTTCCCTTTCATCCTACTGACTTCCTTAATCTTCACTGGAAAACTGGCTTGTAGTCTTTCATCCATAATTCCCTTAATATCTCCTGATGCAGTCTCTCTCTTCCTCACTCCACTCCTTTTTTACCACAATATGTTCATGTAGTGGTAGAATGAGTCAATAGGCCTACTCCAGTTTGTTCTTTTAAGTGCCTTAAGGGTCTGCCTCCCTTCCTGCTGATCTACCCACTACCCTTTTTCAGCAGTCCCATGCTGTTTTAAATGCATCTGTGGATTCTCATTCTGTCACCTATTGAGGGAGTCCATTACATGGATTCACTACCCTTCCATGAAAAGGTACTTTTGGAGATCTAGAAAGTAGTTAGTCCCTACTGTGTTCTGCCATTGCCCCCCATTCTCATTCTGAACTGAAAGGACAGAGGTCAATGGAGGGCACTAACAACAAATAGTAGGGACTAACTACTGTCTGGATCTCCGAAAGTACTTTTTCACCCACTGAGATTTATTTATTTTATTTTATTTTTATTTTACATTTGTTGACCGGGATAGTCCGACTGGATGCATGTTCATTTTCAGCGGAGGCCCAGGGAGAAAAGCTCCAAGGGTAAGCAGATACAGCATTACATAATACCAGCATTACATATTACAAACAGACTATTTACAGAGATTACATAAGTAAGCAAGTTAAACAAGTTCCACAGGTTAGAGTTAATCCTGAGTGCAAGTCAGGATTAAATTAAATTACATAGTAAACTGGTTAACAGATTTTTTACACATTCTAAAGAGAGTTAGCCAGGCTTGATACATTGACATAGTCCATTACATGGGTTCACTAACCTTTCCATGAAAAAGTACTTTTAGAGATCCGTAGAGTAGTTAGCCCCTACTGTCTGCTGCCAGTGCCCCCTATTCTCCTCTGTCCTTTCAGTTCAGAATGACTCCTTCATATCCCCCTGGCATGATTCTTTGCACCATGTCTCTTCTGCTCGCAACTGAGAAGTACTGCAGTTCCGCTAGCCTCTGCTCATGTTCCTTCCCCTCTACCCCATGGATCTGTCTTCTTTCTTCTGGGTTTCTTCTAGTAGTACAATCTTTTTTGTTATATGCCTTCCGGATCTCCACATAGTGCTTAAGGGGAGGTCTGTCCAAGGGCCCATAAGTAAAAGAATTACTTCTTTGCTTGTGGAATACACCCCCCAAGGATACATACAGTATTCTGTTTTTTGCAGCCACAGATGTTTCAATACATGTGGTTCAGTCCAGATGTGCTCAACATCCCAAATCCCTTCCCTGCTTTGTTGCACTCTCTCTCACACAGCTGATAACTCACACCAGGTGTGTTGCAGCATAAGTGCGGAACTTTGCATTTGTTTGCACTGAACCTCAGCTGCCACCTTTCTACCTACTCGTTTAATCTTCCCATCTGCTTTGCTACATTCTTCTCTTCCATCCTCCACTGTTGCACTTTTGTGCCATTACCAAAATGTTTGATCCTATTCTCTTTTCCCAGAGACGTGTCTGTGACAAACCCACTGTAGAATACTGCAATCTGGACAGACTCCTGCAGCATCATGCAAAATTGCTGGTAGAATTAATGCAGGCTATGTACAAAAACCCAATGACAAGTGTGTGAACAGTGTTTGAACTCATCCAGGGGCTCCTAGTGGACGTGGATTTGCACCGAGGTTCAGCTTTATGCCCACTCCTGTTCATAGTGGTGTTGGTCTATATCAGCAAAAAAGTCAGAAGGGACAGATCAACAAAACTGCCATATACAGATGATATGGCACTACAAACAAACTCTGAATAGGGACTTCTCAATAGGGACTTCAGAGAACCTGAATGCAAAACTGAAGTCCCATAGGATGAAACTGGGTACAGACAGAGTACTTCCAAGACAATGATTATGGCAGCAAATGGGGGAAATCAGATAACTGAGATATAAGGGAAAATAGTGGAATAGGTTGGCAGGTGCAAGTATCTGGGAGGTGTGGTTGAGGAGAAGGAATGTCAAATGAGAGGGTCAATGCTAGTGTGAAGATATGTGAAAGCTGCCACCCTAGCCAGATAGAATTTTGTAGATAATTCTGTCATTTGTAAACATTAATATAAGCCACAGGCTTGTTCTCTTAAATAAGAAAATTGTATTGGATGTTGAACTTCAAAAATGTAACCATATTGCACTCTGCTGGAGGAAAGCTGATAAGTCAAGCCTTGTATAAATGTTTGATCTCAAACTCAGAGCTGTGATGTCTAAACCAGCAGATTCTTTCTATTGTTTTGAAACCAGAGTTAATTGCTAGATTTTGCATATATAATGTCTAATTACTGTGGTTTCCTGACCAAGTGCAAGATCAAAGCAATGTAAATGTAGCGTTTCTGTTAGCCTGGGAAAACCAGAGAATTGCTAAGAATTATGCAATCTAAAATGAGTCAGCAGGATGTGTTATCAATTTAAGGACAGAGAGACTCAGAGCATTTTGCATTTGTCTTGAGAACATCCAACTCACTAGTACTCTGCCTGTGATCTGTATGTAAGCAGGATCTTAGACTTTAGTGTCTCTCTTAGAAATAGCTAGGAAATAGGAAAATTAGAATAGTTGTTTTTCTGTATTGATGTCAGAACTATTCTACTGTATTATTCTAAGCATTTTCCTGTGATCTCTGAACTCTTGACTATCACTGTGTAATAAGAAGTATTGTCTTGTGTTCTTATTATTTATTATTAAATATTTTTAAACCTTTCAACTGTGGCTGTTTTATGTAGAGATAATTTAAGCTCTAGAGTACATTGCATGTATATAGTGATACTGGCCAAGCCACTCCAATACGCTTTGCTGTTCAGTCACACTTGCCATTTGGATAATAATATTGCACAGTAATAGTTGGACACCCTTTGATAAGGGCCTTTTTAGTAGCTGATATTAGTGGTTGGTAGGGTTGCCAACTTTTCATGTTAAAAATTTTGATCAAGTACGTGAAAGCAAAATGAGTGTTATTTTTTACCCCCCACACTACATTCCAGTGTCCCATTACTTGAGGGAAAAAAAAGTTACACCCTGTTAGTAGTTTCAACTTCGCATATAGTTTTCTGTCTAATTTATATATTTAGCCAGACATATTTTGATGCATGCTGAATACATTAATTGCATTTCTCCCAAGCTGCTATAAACACTGTTCAAAACTCTCACTGTGCATGCTGTTTTCTGCTTTTCTTCTACAATGATTGCAGATATTTGGATTTAATTTAAAACATTTATTTTTAATTTTATAGCACAAATACTGATAAAGAAAGTCTCACAATGAAAACAGACTTAGCATTAAAACTTCTCTGCCTTTGAAACTCACATTCACTGAAATAGCATTGAAGCCCGCACTCAAAGAAAATGCATCTGGCCAGTGGCAGGTTAAGTTTACCTTTGGGTTGTTTTCAAATCACGTGCCCCTTGCACACATTTTAGGCCTATGCAAAAGTTATTTGATTCACCTTCCTGATTGTATTAAATTCATGTTGTGTCTTTCGGCTTTTCCTGGTTAGGGGTCGCTACAGCGGAACTCCGGTCCGCTAATGATTGGCAGTAGATTTTTACGTGCTGGCTTGCTGGGCCTAATGCACAGCCTTCAATGAAGGAATGCCCATTCACGCATGTCGCCACACAGAAGATGCTCTAACTGAGAATCGAATGTGCAACGTCTAACTGTGAGGACACAACAGTACCGCAGCACCAATTAATAATATATAATAATTAAATTTTATCCCTTATATAATACAGCACCACTTCTTACAGCGTGTTTTAAATTTATAGTTTTGAACATTTTTCCAGTAAGCAATGAAACAAAAACATATGACCCAATAGTGACAAAACTGCCCAGTTCAGAATATTTCAACCATAAATGTCAAAATTCTGTGCATATTGACTGATACTGGTGGAGTGTAATGACAATCTCTGCAGAAGTAAAGGTTAACTGAATAATCCCACTGTAACTAATGAAAAGGTTGCTGCTAGCAAACAACTTTATATTTCAGTGTTTCATCTACAAATTTAGTGCCTGGCTGCTGGCTGCCCTTGAAGAATAAATTGCCTATATTACATTAAAAATGGTAAACTGGTAATACTGGATAGGGGATGGATGGCAAACTGAAAATAGGATCATAGTTACTAGGCATCTCATCCAAAGGAGAATAATCAGGACTGCAGTACCCCACCTCCTTAAAATACAACACAGTATCAGCAATCCATCTACATAATGTGGAATATTCCTTCCCTATAAGAGTTCAAGTCAGCCCAAGACATACAGTATCCAAAACTGCATACAACTGGTTTACTACACTTTCAGTTGCCTATGCACTCGAAAGTTACAAAAAAGTTCACAAGCCTACAGTTTAACTACATTCTCTACAATCTGATGCAGCCTATGTCACACAGTCAGAAATGTACAGGTATGCTGAACAACTTATTTAGACTTAACATTATTATTCTGAGGCACAGCGACAAATGACACCAGCTTATAAACTAAACTTAACCAAAACAGCATTTCCAAAAATAATTCAAGCAAGCTGAAGTCATACTCTGAATATAATTAGACAAACTGATAAATTAGTAACCAATAATAATAATAAGCTGAAATCTCATATCAGTTGAGAATAAATGTAATTGCTTTAAATTCACTGGTTAATAAGTACTTCGGACCAGACTGTATGTTATTCTTGTTGCATATTTTCAATCAAGGTTGAACTTATTCATTATCTGAACAGTTTTAAATACTTGACAGCATATCCTTGCACTGCATCCTATTATACCGTTCCACCACTTCCATTTCAGGCGTGCAGTCGTAGTTTATTTCTGTAATGGACGTGCTCACAATCTCTTGATTTTTAAGTCTTTACTAATAAAGTTCATAGCAAATATGTTCAAAAATAAATAATAAATATGGCACAACTGCTGTTACATCTATTGTGAATATGTTCTTATGTAAATACTTATCATATGTTATATGATACTCCTCAGATTGCATTAAAATTGTAAATGTGTATTGACTTATGATTTGATAACCAGATACATGGGCTGATTCAAGACCATTTTCAAGCCACCAGGCCAGAAGTGTAATGGAAATAGTATACACAACACACGTATCTGCATTGGTGAAAACACAGGCAGAAAATATACATTGCTTCATTTAGCTAATTAATGACATGTCTGCTATCAAAAATATTTTATTGTAACCACAGAAATTAATAGTTTTGTTAAATTTTAGAAGCAAGTGAACACTTTTGTTTAATTAGCTGCATCATTTTTTTATATATATATTTTAACATTTAGTCTTATGGAGCCTGGATTAGTTATGTTGGGATTTCCATTCTAGTTACCAGAGAAAAGAAATAAAATCATTTAACTCCCATGAGTCTACTGTGTCGGTATTAATAAGCAAATGTAAGCGGGTTTTGTAAATTGCAAGTGTTGAAGAGTAAGTAAAATGTGTTTTCTTATAGTTGCCTATTAAATTTGAATGTCTATGGTAATTTAGTATGTGCAGGGACTAAAACGAGTCTGCCATTATGTAAAAGTGCTGTTTTGTCTTGTTAAACACAAACAACTAAGAAGGTATATTTTAACATTTTCGGGTCTAAACTGAATGCTTTCTAGACCCACAGCTATAGAAGATTCTCTGTTTGCACATTTTTTTAACTAATATCCCCTTGTGGAAATGTATAGTCAGTTAAGTCAGAAAAATGATAAATCTAACTTGTATGCAAGCTAACAGCACATTGAACAGTACTAAAAACCTCAGACAACAAAAGCTGGATGTGTCTGATTACATATTAGCAACAACACACACAATAAATAACAATTCCTATAAACTGGAACTACCTTATATCTTCATCCCTCATTCCAACTTCATAGTTTTTAATAACATACAAAATTTCAAGGGTAGTGAATCTCATGATTATCATCCACTGCGCAGTCCAAAAAACAGCTTCTGGACTGGAATTCGAACTCCACGCGCTAAAGACAAAGATGTAAACCACTCCGTTACATAGACGCAACAGGCGTTTGCGACCCATTTTGGTCTTCTGCCTCTGTGCGACTGGACGTAAAGGGTGTTCTTAAAGAAGAATGCCCTTAATTTTTTTTTTTTTTTTTTTAATTAAAAGAAAATTAATATCCCGGACATAACAACCACAACTTATTTTATTTTTTCTGGACAATACAAGACAATCTTCATTTTCCAGACAGGGTTTCTTAATTCTGGATAGTCCAGAAGAATTCTGGATGGTTGGCAAACTTAGTGGTTGGAGGGAGCTGGTACTACCTTATAGACTGGCAGGAAGGGTCACAGTTGGGGAACCTGTGCCAGCCTTCCCCAGGAGTGTCTGTGTGTTTGTATCTAAATCAAATCTTAAAGTGTGTGTGTGTGTCAGCTACTTAGGCAGGGGCATGAAGCACTGGTTGGACGGAGAGGGTGCTGGCAGTTTTAGCTTGACCACTAGGCTGAGATCTGGAACCTATAGCTGTGCCAGTGGGGAGTCTTATTGGGGATCTGGAGAGAAAGGGAGAAACCACCCCCAGACTGACTGCGATCTCTGTGTGTGCTCTTAAGGGAAATTGTACTTTACTGTGTGTGTACTTGTTATCCTTACTAATGTTGATGCTCCTCACTGGTGTTAGTGGTGAGGATTGAAGCTTCTTGATTACTGGGCCAGTGCATGGGTGTCACAGCTAGAATCAGATGTGCTGCAGCCAACTGGCACAGAGTCAGAAGAATGTCAAAAAAGCTTAAAAGTAAGGTGTATAAAACAGTGATGTGAGCAGTTCTTTGGCACAGAAACATATGCAGTGAAGCTAGGTGTGATTGAAATGGAGCACATGATGGGCAGTAGGAGGTACACTGTGGGATGGATGAAGAAAGAGCATCAGAGTAGAAGTCAAAGTTGCCCTAGTTGCAGAGAAAGTCAAAGAGAACAGATTATAGTAGTTCAGTCACTTGTGCATGAAAGTGTTCGATGATTTGGTAAAGCAAATGTGAGGCAGATATAAAATAAACAATAGAAAACAAGGCTATCCAAATCAAGGACAGATGATCTACATGACAGAAGACTTGCAACAGTCAGGCTTGACTGTCAGAGAAGGTAGGAGAGTGGCTCTGAATCCAGAGAGGTGGCAAGAATGGGCACAACATACTAACCTCATGTACAAATGGGACAAAAGGAAGTTGGTGACAATGGTGACAATGACAATGACGATGATGATGACAGACCCCTGCATTACTCCACTATACACTTTTCTAATTTCTGACACCGTCCCTCTTATCACAACCCTATCTCTGCCCTACCATCCAACCATGCAGCTATCTAGTTTCTCACTTTTGGTCCTATGCCTAAGTCCTCCAGTTTTCTTATCAGACTCCTCTGTGTGACCAAGTAAAAGGCCTACTGATCTTTAGTTACACTATACCTCCTGGCTGTCCCCTATCAAGCTCACTGGTAACCCAGTCATAAAACTGAATCAGGTTTGACTAATAACCCCTTTTAGCCATGAACCCATATCGGATGCTGCCCTGTTAATTGTTGTCCTCTAAGATTGTTACAAGCCTTTCCCATAAGATTTTCTCCATCAGTATCAAAATATTAGAGGTGATATGCTTTACTGGAATATAAATAATTGTTTTTGCAATTGTTTTTAAATGCTACTCATAAGCCTGGGTTGTATGGCAACATTAGGATTTAAAGTGTTTTAAAATTACATCCATTATGATGAATTCACTTTTATTTTGTAGTAACTACTTTTAATTTTTTGAATTTTACATATTTTTATACATGAATGATTTAGATGTTTTGGAATATTCTTGCAGCCTTTTTAAGCAATGTTGTAATTCAATGTTTTGCTCTGATGAAGATGTTTTACTCACAAGACAAAAATATTAAACAAGTGCACAAAAACTCTGCTCAGCTGTTTTTTTTTGTTTTGTTTATTATTAAAGTTACACATAGTGTACTGTCAGAGTCATATCATTTTTATCGCATACATATAGCTTGTGCATTTCAATGCTTGAATAAAAATAGATTTACAAATATGCTACATGAGTAAAGTACTTAATACAATCTTTTAGAAATATTGTGAAAAATCATATTTCCTGTTCAGGAAGTAAGTGGCTAGGTCTGTATACATATGGTCTTAGTAGTTCTAGACGTATTATACTTGCCTGTGATGCAGAAGGCTGTGGGTTCAAGTCTAACACTAGGTGGTTGTATTTATTTTCCAGTACAGATGCCAGAGTGCAGCATATTGGGAGCATCACACTCCTGAGTCCTTTGGATGACACATTAAACCAAGGTCCCCTCTGCTTGAGTTGTTGGTAGTTCATGTTGATGTAAAAGATCCCATGGTACTTACTGAAAAGAGTTGGGAAGTCCTCCAGTGTCCTGGCCATACCTCATAACCTCTTAAAGCAAGAAATCTGGACAAAGCCATAAATAATGGGAGACAAAGGCCCAAAAATAGGGACACCTTTTAAATAGTTCTCTTACAAATTTTGAAAGTTGCTAGAATAACAGGTATTGCATTAGCATGGGTTTTCTAAAGTGTATGAAGTCTGAAACTCAAATGTCTGTCTTTATTTTCTAACTTCAACCCTCAATGATTTGCCAGAAAATCACAATTTTATGAGAAACAGACCAAAACTTCTTCTTCTTTTGGCTGCTCCCATTAGGGGTCATCACAGCGGATCATCTGTTTCCATTTCTTCCTGTCCTCTGTATTTTGCTTTCTCACACCAACCACCTGCATGTCCTCTCTCACCACATCCATAAACCTTATATTAAGCCTTCCTCTTTTCCTGTCACCTGGCAGCTTCATCCTTAGCATCTTTTTCCCAATATACTCTGCATCCCTCCTCAGCACATGTCCAAACCAACGTAATCTTGCCTCTCTGGCTTTGTCTCCAAACCTTCCAACCTGGGCTGACCCCCTAATATACTTATTCCTAATACTGTCCACCCTCGTCACACCCAGTGCAAATCTTAACATCTTTAACTCTGCCACGTCCAGCTCTGACTCCTGCCTTTTTGTCAATGCCACTGTCTCCAACCCATATAAGATAGCTGATCTCACTACCCTCTTGTAGACCTTCCCTTTCACTCTTACAGGTACTCGTCTGTCACAAATCACTCCTGACACTCTTGTCCACCCACTCCATCCTGCCTGTGCTCTCTTCTTCACCAAAACAGACCAAAACTATGAAGCAAAAATCTGGACATTCTGCAAAAATCTGTACATTTGAGAGGTATAGCCCTGGCAAAATGTCCCTAAGTCAGTGTGAATACCACATTGCGTCTCCCCTTAAAAAAGGCTGTTGGCCTAATAGGACTAACCCAGTCAACAAAAGTGAAAATAAATAAATGACAACACTATCCATTTTACTTTTCATTTATATAGTTTCTGCCTCTCTTGCAACTACTGGATTATTCTTCCTTCTCACTGCCTAATGCACTTATATTGATCATTTTTACAGTGATTTCCAGCTCCAGTATCCTTAAACACACATCCCTTCCCTGCTTCTGTTAATTTTGAATACTGTGGGTACAGATTTTGCTCTGCCTCCTTGCCTGCTTTTCCTCTGGGTACTACGTTTGCACAGGTACTTTGCATTTTCCACAAACTTCTTTCACAACATAGTAATACAGTCCTGAGCCATGTTTTGAACATCTGCTGTTTTGTGCTTAGCCTGAGCTCTATGAAGCTGTGTACTTCCGCGGTGACAGGGATTTAATGTGAAAAAGTCCTTAGCTGAGACATAGTCATGCAATCTAATCCCATAGCAGCACTCAATCTGATCAAAAACCTCATGTTATTCATTGGCGTAATGCACAGCTTCTCTCACCAATCAGCAGTTTAGAGAGCAAAACTCAGCCTGAAATATTAACCAGAGTTCAGACTGACAGAAATGAGATTGCTCTGATGATGTTGCTCATGCAAGTTTTTAATACAATTCATCAATTGTTTGACATAATAAATAAGTGTATTCAACAATATTACAAATAAATGTGTAAACAATATTACAAATAAATAAGTGTATTCAACAATATTACAAATCAACTAACATCAAATGAAATTACTTCTGTTTATACATATGCATCTTCTCAATTACAGACTTTCCAACTTTAAGTGAATGCCAAAGAATAACAACTATATACAAGTTAAAACAAAACCAAAAAGAAATGAAATGTAACAACCGTGACATAGTAAAGATATTCTTGACACAACCAAAATAATCCCAGTAATGTCAATGTCCTTAATAATGGTAGACAGTCACTTTTCAGTTCTCCTTCGTAGTTATCGGTCACTCCAAAGTCCTTTCACTTTTATACTTTTATGGTATAGTTACATTCATATTTTCTTTTAAATGCAAAACAGGCCAAGTGAAAATAATGCATGCATGTACAAACCTACTGCATATTCTCTATTAAACAGCAGTAATTTAAACGTGTTAAAGTTACCTTTACACAACATTTTAGGTGTAAGTAACCTCCGTGATCTCCAGTGCTTTTGTGACATCATTGTTTTATTAAGTGTTCAAATGCAAGTACCAATCATTGTGACTCAAGGATTCCCTTGAACTTATCAACCGAACAAAAACATTTAAAAATATGTTTTTGTAGGGTTTCAAGTGTACTAACTGGCGCTCAAACAACAGTGGTTAAAAGAACTAATTGCCTTATCCCACTATCTCACAGTCTCAGCAAACAATGCACCATCCATAGCATGTGTAACTGAATGGTACAAAACTACTTTCTGCCATTTGTTTATACAGATACACACAAGCAATATGCACTCATTGATTTAAAGACTCCAGTTAAACAAATCAGTAGTACAAATCTATGAACTACAGGTCTCTCTGTGTACACATACATGAATAAGCACACATCACTTGAAGCCCAGTAATGGCCATTTATATATGTTTTGTGTTGTTGTTGGTCTTTCGGCTTTTCCCAGTTAGGGGTCGCCACAGGGGAACTCCGGTCCACTAATGATTGTCAGTTGGTTTTTATGGCATTGAGTTGCCAGCCCGATGCCCAACCATCAACGAAGGCACACCTATTCAACGCATGTCTTTCAAACGCCCACTCGACCGCGGGGAGGACATGCAGACTCCACACAGGAGGCACTCCCCAACCCAAGCCAAGAATCGAACGGGAGAAGCTCTTGCTGTGAGGCAACAACACCACCGCTGCACCGCGAAGTTATATATGTTTTGTGTATGAATGTGAATTAATAAATGTAACATCCAGCCCACACTATCCTCATTCCAATGCATAAGTGGAAAGAGCTATCCAAACAGTGAAAAATATCACAAGAAGGAACTGTTTATTGTTGTTAATAAGGGGTAAAATCATAAAATAACCTTTTTATTATGCATTTTAGAAATGAATGCCTGAGTGAGGAAAAGTATTATTGATAACTATGTAGATATTAGTTTAATAGGTGTTAGCCTACTTGCTGTTCAGAGCATGTTAAACTGTAGCCGTCAGCCAGGCCATTAACATCTATCTGCTTTAGAATGCAGTGTAAGTATAAAGAAAATAAGCACTCTCAGATTTCATGAAATATGACCAAAAAAGCTTAACAAAGCTGTATTTTATCCATAATGATGAAGTATATTTTATAAAGGCAGTAACCTTTATAATTATTTAATAGACTTCAGTATTTAGGTTATAGCAAGGCACAAGCAGATTGGCCCTTGAGGGATCCTGTAGATATTTGCCATGCAATACAGAATCCAGTCATATTCTAAAATTAACCAGACCATCATTCATTTGTAATGTAATGTTGATGTTCTAGATTGTAAATGAAGTTAAATGGATAAATAATAGCTTCTCAACATGTTAAAACAAGACAGACAGACAGACAGTGAGAATAGGGAGTGTGTGTGTGTGTGTGTGTGTGTGTGTGTGTGTGTGTGTGTGTGTGTGTGTGTGAGAGAGAGAGAGAGAGAGAGAGAAGAAACTAAGGAAAATAACTTCATAATCTGTTTCTCATAAAATGGTTCCTACCAACCCCCTTCTCTATCAGGAACTGATGGGGTCAGGTTTATAGCTCTTTTGTCTTCAGCCTGCATCGATGTTCTTTCCTTGGCAGTCAGCCAAAAGAGCATTGCACCGTTGGTTTCCTTTAGTAATAAGTTGTCAAAGTAAGCCCTATAAGCTCTGAATAAACTACTTGCTGTGTCCGTTTGGTTCACTGTACCTACACATTAATGCCCGATAGTCAGCACCACTGCAAAGCAGCTCTTTCCTTTCTTTTTTGTTTCCTTCCTTCCTTGAGACCTCTCTTGACAGAAAAAAAATAGTTCTCAAGTATTCTTAGCATGCTGTAATACTAAGTGATATGAAATGCAGACATACCCAAGGGAATATATACAGTTATAGAAAGCTTTTATGAAACTTCTGTAGCGGTGTGAAAGGATGATGGAATGCAGAGGGATATATCGAATTATGTCCAAGGTTACAAAATTATGAAATGTTCTTATTCTAGTAGACTTAGGCATGAGCCCCACTAATGTCCATTTACAAGCAGGGTGAATTTATGCAAATCATTTAACATTACCAGTAATAATATTCCAGATCACAACGACAAATAAACCTTCTGAAACAGCAAAAATAGGAGAAAAATAAACATAAATCTACTCAAAATTATACAGTGGCAGACAACAGTGAGAATGTGAGAAAGAGAAACTCTCTCTCTCTCTCTCTCTCTCTCTCTCACACACACACACACACACACACACACACACACACACACACACACACACAGACACACACACACAAAATGAAAGGGAAACATGAATGATTGACAGTCAGAAAAAACAGAAATACATTTTAGAAGAAAAAGATATAGATGTGTGGTAAAATCTATTGTATAAGATGTATTACTGAATCTAATGAATAATGCTAACAAGTAATGAACAGAAAAATACATAGGGGTCACACCCTACTGCTTTTCCTGCCCACCAGCCAAACCTTAAATTTGAACCTTCCCCAGAAGTAGAAAAACAATCTTGCATCTTCCTGTGAGCTCACAACAGAAGCAGGTCAGTTGTCTAGCAGCAGTTTGCTGGTTATTCATACAGATACAGCAGATACCTCATGGCACAGCTTAATGCAGCAAAGACAGAGCTGAAACAATTCCAAAAGCTTTCTCCTATGTTTTCACGTAAGACAGTGTAAAAGACAAGGGTAAAACACATATACACATGCAGTTATAGACTCACATGTGCATTAATGGTGGTGTATATTTAAGAACTGTATATAACTTGTGGATAGTATATAATTTCCATTTTTTGCTGGTATTTTATTCAGTCACTAAAAGGCTAAATTCAGGCAATAAAGGTAAAATTGCTATGATGCATCATGCACCCCCCCCCCCACACATAAACACACACTCACACACACACACACACACACACACACACACACACACACACACACACACACACTTTTCTGGCACACCTTAACAGCATGTTTGCTGTCCATTGGACATTTTGCATTATACTATCCAACTTATAAATGGAAATGCTACATCAGACTTCATGCAGATTGCAGATTGCAGCTGCACATTAAAATTAATATAATAGATGCATCTAAAATGCAATCATAGGGTCATGAAAGAGCTAACAATTCCATGTGAACTGGTAATTACCCACTTTGGCACCTTTTTTTCTTTATAAAAAATTGATTAAAACACAAACCAAACTTAAAAACAAAAACAATGGAGTAGATGCAATAACTGGCTGGAAAACAGGAATTTATATTAGCGCTTTCATCAAGTTTATTAACTCAACTTCTTCAGACATTTGACACATCTTTAAAATGCCATTTAAATACATTTTATCATAAATCACATGAGAAAAAAACACATAATTTAAAAAAAAATCACATGACTAAAAGATCACATCACCATACTTCAGCATTTACCACTCATTCAAATGTACTTAAAACAAGAAAACAGTACCGCCACTGACTCAAAATACATTATATATACACTAAGTACCGGTAATTTCATTTTTATGCTGTAATAAATTACCCCACAAATTTCTAACAACTTTACCTACCAAGGCTTCTCAACTTTAAAATACATGCTATAGACCATACATCATTCAATTCTGGTCTAACATAAGCTCGAGTTATAACCTGCCATCTTAATTCACATTCCTTTAATTTCAAAGACAAAGGGCCACCCCTGGCATCGTACTGAACCTGGTCAATAACACAAAACACAAATGACCAGGTTGATCCCGTATGTGTTTGGCCAAAGCATTTTCCATCTTACCCTTTCTGATGCTATAAAGGTCCTCGTACACTCATTCCCTTAACTTTCTGTCAGTTTTGCCTGTGTAAAAATAAGGGCAAGACTAATCTTGGGCCAAATAAACCACTCGACTGGAATTTCAATTAAACCTTCCCTTACTAAAAAACCTTTTGCTATCAACCAAGTAGAAATTCCCTGTGTGCATAAATTTACAGTATGCGAAAGCCTCATACTTATACATACCTATGGATCTAGATGGAGGAGTGTATCTATATTCCAAAAGCCCTTTTAAATTCTGGGACCTCCTAAATATTAGTCTAGGATATGTACCTAGCCTTTCAAATTGTTCATCAGTATTAATTATATTCCAGTTTTTCTCCAAAATGAACCTAATAAAATGTTCATCACTATTGTAAGAGGTGATAAAGGTACATGAATAGTTGAATACACCATTCCTTAATTCCCTTACAGGAATGTTACTTTTAAACTGGTTATCCATAAGGCCACCTAAAATGGCCTTAAAATGACCGGTCCTCCTCTTAATTGTCACTTCATTGACTAACTCATTTAAGAAGGCCGGTGGATATCCTCTAACATTGTATTTTGGTGTGTCTATTGTCTCTGGACATGATAATGAACAGTATTCTGTTATGTACAGTTTGAAAATTCCTAATATTTCAATGTAGAAAGCTGTATTATCATTTTGTTGCTTTGTTTTTGTACTAGTTTCCATGACAGTGTAATAAAATTTCTGATTTGCGTGTAAGCTGTTTGTCAGTGCAATGTGTTTGTGTAGGAACATTTATAAGAAGGTACATGGCTGCTTTATCACATTCACAGTGACTTGTATTAACACTTTCCAACATGCCTGGGATGACATGCTCGGCAAGCCATGTTGCTTTGCAAGAGATGGCTTGCACCTGTCACCCTTAGGCTTTCGAATACTAGCCAAGGATTTTGCCACCCCCATAGTGCCTTTTTTTGGCAAGGCTCAAAAGACAAACCCACCACTGTAAATAGTACAAGTAACCAAAAACTAAGGGCAATGCTACTCAACGCCAGAAGTCTAAACCTCAAAATGCATGCACTCGGGCTTCTCAGTATGGAGAACATCGATATCTGTGCAGTAACAGAAACATGGTTTAAGGCTCCAGAGTGCAGCCCAGCACTACCAGGCTATAACTCATACCACACTTTTTGGTCACAGAACCCAGACCAAAACACAAAAGGTGGGGGTGTATCCATATTCATCAAGGATACCCACACCTCCAGGTTAGTGGCACAGCACAATGCCTCAGAGATCATCCATGTGCAGCTAACAATGGGCAAAACTGCAATTCAAATTGTAGCTTGCTACAGATCTCCCACCATGACCCAGGACCCCAATTCTGCATTTCTGGAGACACTGGAAACTATAAAGGTCCTACAAAATGCCCTAATATTGGGTGATTTCAATTACCCAAACATTAACTGTTAGAACTACTCAAGTACTAACTTCCTTGCCCAACGCTTCCTAGAATTTATAAACTCGAACACTCTGGATCAACTGATCAAAACCCCCACCAGAGGTGATAACATATTGGACCTGGTCATCACCAAAATGGACGACCGGTGTTTTACATCGGAGGTCAACCCCTCGCTGGTTAGATCAGACCATAGACTAATTACTCTGGATATCCACATTCCACTCCCACCCCCAATCAAGGAAACCACCGTGAAAAACTTTTCAAAAGCAAACTTTACGTTACTTAAGACCGAGGTGGAAAGGTTCACAGCCCCCATGCTAAAGGACAATGCTGTCTAAGCTGCTGAATCCCTTACAAAGGCACTCTATGAGCACCTGCAAGAATGCATGGATTGTGCTATCCCAAGCAAAACCAAGACTCACTCCTCCAAGAAAAGGAAACCAGTCTGGTGGATCCCTGCCATAAACAAGCTATACAACAGAAGGAGTAAACTAGTACAGAAAAGAGTAAAATCCCAAGAAGGAAAGACATCCCTGATCAGTATCAGCAAGAAACTACAATCTGTCATAAAATCATCCAAGGATAGCTTCGAAAGAAAAATTGCCAAGGACTCCAAGGATAACCACAAAGCGTTCTTTAGCTATGTCAAGAACCTAAGTGGAAACTCTCAGATCTGCTCTGAGTTAGTGCAGAATGGCACAAAATACACTGAATCGACTGATATTGCCAACATTCTGGCAGACAGGTTTAGTGCAAAATTCACCCCCCTCTCACCCCCTAAAGGGCCCATAACCATACCAGAAGAATGTAGAACCCCGGCAATCACTGACACACAGGTTAAAACAGCCCTATCTAAGGCCAAAAACACAGCTTCAATGGGACCGGATGGTGTCCCAGGCTGTGTCTTACATGAACTCCAAAATGAACCAACCCCTCACCTAAACTGATCAAACTCAGCCTCTCTACAGGCTATGTACCCATAGAGTGGTGCACAGCAACAGTTATCCTACTCCACAAAGGTGGAGCCACAGCAGACCCCGGGAACTATCGCCCTATAAGCCTGACTAGCTTGGTCTGCAAGACAATGGAGTGTATCATCATGGAACTCATTAACAGAGACATTGGGAACCTCCAAACATTGGACCCTACCCAGTTTGGCTTTGTTAAGGGCAGATCATGCCTTCTAAACCTGGTGGACTTCTTTGAGACATTTACCAAGGCTTTAGACGAGGGAAAGGAGGTCCACACAGCCTACCTAGACCTCGCAAAGGCTTTTGACACCATTTCCCATTCTAGTATTATAGACAAGTTCACCAGCCTGAACATAAACCCCTATGTCACGAGATGGGTTGCCAGTTGGCTCATGGATAGAACCCACACTGTGAGAGTTGCAGTCTCTAGGTCTGACTCTAAACCAGTTCAAAGAGGCATTAGGGCTCAGTCCTGGGACCCCTCCTGTTTGGTGTATACTTCTCAGAGGTACAGGCAAGCACAGAAGGACTATGGCTGACCAAGTTCGCAGACAACTGCAAATTGGGGGCCATAATTGACTTTCCGGCTGATACAGACATCTTCCAGAAGAGTCTCACTGAATTGGATACCTGGTGTTAAAATCATGGCCTCAAGCTAAATGCCAAAAAATGCATAGTCATCCCCTTTGGAAAAACCAAAGTACCCGTGAACTACCACATACGTGGTAGTCCCCTAAATACAGAAAATGTAATAAGGGATCTGGGGACCCAAGTAGATAGTAATCTCTCCTTTGATAACCATATTGCCAAGGTGGTTAGAAAATCCTTCTATGTGGCCCACCTAATCACAAAAGGGTTTGCATCTAGAACAAAAGAGGTTATTGTGCCTCTCTACTCATCACTTATCAGACCCATCATAGAGTACAACGTCCCATTTGGGATGTACCTTACAAGACACCTGCAACAGCTGGAAAGACCACAGAAGTACCTCACCAAGAGGATTACTGGCCTCAAACAGATTCCCCATGCAGCCCGACTGAAGAAACTCCAGCTGTACTCAGTTGCATACCGCTTACTCAGAGGTGATCTCTGCGTGATATACAAGGCCATGTCCAACCCAGAATTGATGGACATGCTCCACCTAAAAAAAAAAACAAATCCCCGAGAGCCACATGCTCTAGGGATCTAAACCTCACCACAACAATAAATCGGACGTGCTGGAGGGATAGATTCCTGTCCCAGAGACTCCTCATGCTTTGGAACAGGATTCCAATCTACATTAAGGATAGCCCCTCACTAACACTCTTCAAGAGAAACCTTGACGAGTGGATGGGAAACAGAAAAGTTACCCTGGGGATCACTGCAGTGGCTCTGCTGGACAAAGGCACAGGGAACTAATGGCTCTGCTGGACAGAGGCACAGGGAACTAATCTAAGGGGGCGGCAAAAGCCAACACATTCTGGTTAGGCTTACAGATGCCCTCGGGCAGATGGCCTAGTGCTTACCTATAAACCTATGAACCTATGAACCTATGCAGTGTCATATTGCAATAACCTTTTCTTACATTCATATAAGTCACAGCTGAGGCTAACACCATGGACCCTTTCTTTAAATGATGTCCTGACTGTGCCTACTGGTCATGTGGTAATGTAACAGAAGAGGCCTCAGACCTTCCTTGTGTGTAACGCACATGTATAACATGTCAATAGGATGTGATAACTATGTAGACTTTTTATTGAATTGGGCTTTTACAAAGGTTATGAAGCTTTTTATAAATAGCCTGTCTCGTTGATGTCTTTCAGTTATAGTTCTGAAGTAAATGTTAATTTTCTTTTCTGTTTCGGTTAAATTATGAGGAAATGCAGTAGGTTTCTTTATGTTTAATCAAGTTTCAACTGGTCAGAGCTTCAACACTAACAACCAAGTCAGAAATGCATGTTCAAAAGGAAAATAAAATAAAATGGCTTTTATATACACTATAAAACAAACCAGTTGAAGTTTAAACTCTAGATAAAACACAGAATACAAATTTTGCAGGTAATCCCCAGTGAAACTTTAGTAACTTCATGTTTGCATAATTATAGAGGAAACTGAAAAGTTCAAAAACTCTGAATGCCTTCTCTTGCACAAATAGAAAATATGCCAGCACTAATTTTTAATAGAAAACATCAACCAATAAGTTAAAGATTGTGGAAGTGTGCTCAGAAATGTATAACCTTATGAAGGTAACACATAACCAAGCATGGGGAAGCCATTGTTGGAGTTGTGTAATGGCAGGTTAATCTATATTTAGTTATGATGTTCTTCAGCAGTAGCCTTAGCTATATGGGCTATATCCTGCCAAGGATATAACAGCCATCCAGCTTCCAAAGCTTCAAGGCACCTTCTATGAACCCAAACTGTCAAGCAGCTTGAGCTGAACTGACTAAAAGATAATTTCAGTCACAAAGCCCTTCAGAGCTTTACTGCCACATAAAACTATGGTCCTCTGAGGTATTTGAGGACCAATGATTGGCTCCTGCTTTTTCTTGCTGGGCAAATAAGTTCACTTTGGGGAAAAAAAAACTTCATTTTCTTAAATGTATTGTAGTTTTATTACTTTTCTCTTAAGAAAAGTTATTTTAAATTTCGGAGTGTTGTATTTTAATACACTCTCTTGAGACTGTAATGTTCTTTTAAAGGGAGCACTCCCTTGTCTCTGTCAGTTTAAAAGTAGTATAAACTATCTGAAAACATTTTTTTTTTGAAAATTTTTTATTTTTCCATTGTGGGGCTGGCATAGTGTTTTAAAGTGCTTTTTACTTTTTTTTTCCGCCAAAAAAGTAACTTTTGTTGACTGATACATTTACCAGCACATGCTGCTTGACTTCCCTAGGAAAATGGCACTATTTTCATCTTGACGACTGAACAGATTGCTGGTCTCATGGTTGGTCTTTTTTTTCCAGCCACAAAAACAAAAAATTAAGCAGTCAGCCTTTTCCACAGCAGGCTAGCAATTTACTTCACTAGCAAGTGAGTAACTCTGCTGTAAACATTTGTTGTGCCTCAACGCACTCATCTTTTACCCAAGACCCCTCTGGTGTAGCACCTACAACCACTGTGGACCGGGGGTTAGGCACATCCTCTGCAGTTGTTGGAGTCCCCTCAGTGGGCAAGGGTGTGCCACTCTTGTTGGTCCTTGGAAAGGGAATAGGGAAAGTTTCCCTGTTGCATCAGAGTGCTGTGCCCAGAGGCTGCCATTAGTAACACTGCTGGCCCCATTTTTCCTGTCAAATATCACAGAAACCAAGCATGTATCTACATCTCCTCCTCAAATTTCTTTGGATAGGAGTAGTTTACTGGGACTGGCACAGGGTTTAATTCAGGCTGTTGATCCTTCTTGTAAAGTAGTTTCTGGTAAACGAAAGAGGGATGTCTCTGTTCTTGAAGAAGATACAAGGGCAGATTCAGGATTTTGTCCTCAGATTTCTGATTTAGACAGAGGAGAGCTCAGTTTCTGATTCTCCCTGTGGGGGAGAGGGGTTCTCTTTCTCTGAGACTATTGTTAGAATGTCCCAGTTTTTTCAGTGAGAAAATATTATCTGTTTTTATAGAAGGATTTTCCACAACCTGCATCCATTCCTCCTGTCCTGTTTGCTTTATAGGATGAATGTCTTACTGTCTGCAATTTTTCAGCCAGCTGAGCTGTCTCTAAAGAAGCAGACAGGATGTATAAAGTTCCTCAGTCTTTTAATGTTTTATATGCTATTCCCAAACTTCTCCCAGAAACTATAGCCTTAATTGACTCCACTGCTGCTAAACACTTAGTTAATTCCAATCCTAGTCTTTCTAATAAGAATGGGAGAATTATTGATAGATATACTTCTGCAACTTTGATTTTTTTTCAGAATTGTAAATTGGCAGGCTCATATGCTGTTTGTTCTGACAAATTGTAAACGTATGAGGAATATTTTATCTAGAATGTCTTATGAAGAAAAATCTGCTTTAAATAACTCAGTTTATTCTATTGCACTGGCCACTGGTCATTATTTGCAGTGTGTGTTCTGTTGATACTTCTTCTAGGGCTATGGACTTTGATACTGTTTTAAGGAAGCTTGGCTGCATTCTCAGAATACGAAATGAGATTTTAAATTCTCCCTTGGATAGTGATTTAGTGTTTGGCCTGTCTGCTGCAGAGATGATCAAAAATGTGATGAAAGGAGCAAGCTGATCTAGGCAATCTCTAATTTTTTTATCCCCTCCAAATTGTCCAGGGGATTTTCTTTCTCCTTACTCAGTTTTAGCAAAAAAAAAAAAAAAAACAGAATAAACAGTCACAACAGAATTCAGGTAAACAGACATTTAAAAAGAAGTGGAAAGGGGTCTCCAAAAAGAAGTCTCAGCCTCCCTAAACCAAGGACTGTCCAACAAGTATGAATGACTATTTAGGAACTCTAGTAACCTCCTCCCACAGTGGCCCTTTTCTCTTCCAAAAAGTCTGAATCTAATTTTTTTTCTCCATTTTTCTCTTTGGCAGCAGATTATTTGTTTATTCATTTATCTATTTAGCATTTATTTATTTATTGAAATTTGATTGTTATTATTTCAGACAAATGGGTTCTGAAAAATCATTTATCAGTGTTACAGATGGCAGTGGGAGAAATTCCTCCTTTGCTGGGGTTCATTCCTGTAGATCAGACTCTTTTGTTTCCAACTGTTCTTCATCACATGCTATCCCAAGGAGTGACAGTACCAGTTCCTCCTTCAAGTTCCTAGTGCCAGAGAAAGAAAATGCTTGAAGACCAGTTCTGGATATTTCTTTCCTAAACTTGTTTGTGATCATGCCCAAATTCAAAATGATGTCACTTCACAACCTGTTATGTCTTCTTCCACTTTCAATTTTCTGGTGACACTAGACATCAGTGATGCTTATCATCCCATCCCTATTCATCCAGGCTTCAGACATTTCTTAAGGTTTTGTATGATTGAATGGCATTATCAGTTCTCTGCCTTACCCTTTGAACTATCCACTGCACTAAGTGTGTTCACTATGAGTCTAGCTCCAATTACAGCTCATTGCAAACTACAGAGCCTTTTAAAAAAATGTCAGGAATCTCTCTCTTGGGTGAGAAATGTCTTGTACAAGCTGGGATTGTGTTCTTGGGAATTTAACTAGAAACCTCAGTTCAGAGCTTTTCTTCCGCAGGAAAAAAAAATAGATCTTCATGTAGATCTATTTCTAAGGTTTTCCACAGACTTCAGTCACTACAATGGAATACCTCAGAATTTTGGGTCTTGTGGCATTTATGATTCTCATAATACCCTTGGCAAGACTCCACAGTTTACAGGAGCTGCTCTGGAGTGAATCCAAATGAAATCCAAGGTAGCCTTTGAATGAAATCTGCAAAATGTACTGCACTTTTAAACTGTGTGTTGCTGAATTGCTGCCTACTTTTAACTGTTTTCGCTATTTTAAACTGTTTTGTTGTTTCACTGTTTCAACTGTTTGCTGTTTGAGACTGTTTAGCATTATCTGAGCACTAAAACCAACCATCTTACATTAAGAGGGACCCTTGCACCCTTGTTGCAGAAGAGTGTAGCTAAGGACCTACCTGAGTTGGGGATTGCTGGAATAAGGCTCAATATTGAGCATTTCCATTAGCTAACTTGTTTGAAAATTGCTTAATTTAGCTTATATTTAAGCACGACATTTGTAAGGGCCTGTGCTCCATTTACAGGAGCTCCTCTAGGATTGGCATACTCTCTGTGATCTCTGGAGTGAATCCAAATGAAATCCAAGGCATCCTTTGAAATGTACAAACATATAAGTACTTTTATTCACTGCACTGCACTTTTAAACTGTGGATTACTCAATTGTCACATATTTCTGTATGTGTGTTGCTGAATTACTGCCTACTTTTAACTGTTTTTGCCATTTTAAACTGTTTTGTTGTTTCACTGTTTCAATTGTTTGCTATTTGGGACTGTTTTTCCTGAACTTTATATTTTCTAGTACTTGTGTATTTTATAGCAGAGGCTAGATTTAGATTTGCTGAATCTAGACTGTTTGACATTATCTGAGCACTAAAACCAGCCATCTTAAATTAAGAGGGCCCCCTGCACCCTTGTGGCAGAAGAAAGTAGCCAAGGACCCTTCTGAGTAGGGGACTGTTGGAATAAGGCTCAGTATTGAGCATTTCCATTGGCCAGATTGCTTGAAAACTGCTTAACTAAGTTGCACATCATGCAAATGGGGGTTAGTACTGGCCATTATAGACTCAAAGACCTAGAAAGTCAAATGTTCCCTAGATATCTGCTTGTGAACCATCCTAGGCTTCCTTGTTTCTCTGTGCACTACACAGTTGCACACTGATGCCCAGAGAGCAACTCAGCCACATATTCTTTAAGCGTTGGCACAGGCACCCACTCCCAAACTTCCATAGTTTAGTTGATTCTACTAGTCACACAGCAGAAACAGTTCCATCCAGCCCTCTCCCCAATACTTATTACAGAACAAACCTGACATAGTGGATGGGCAGTTTTCCACCATTTCTCCAGCCAGCCTGATGGACATGGGCATCCTGAGGCAATGTAGCAACGGCCTCATGTATACTGACAACCCATTACTCCTAAAACATACTAATACAATATGTAAAAGATGTATCTATACTATAAATCTGGAATCAATGCTCTCTATCTCATGAAACAACAAATCAGATACCAAATGGATTGTCAGCATACACACTTCACATCTTCCACAAACCAACAAAACACATAAACCCACATACATGGAGGTAATCACTAGAAGTATACCAAAACAACAAAACAACAACAGAGACTTCTCAACACAAACCATTCATACACAATGCAGTCCCAACAGCATTCACTACACATATATACACACACACCAGTGTCTCACCAATAAGCCCCTAAGTAAAATACCCTCAAACCAAATGTTTTCCATAGTGAGACACCCAGATGTCTCACTCACCAGTCTGGACAAGGAGAAGGTGACAGTCAGCTGCCACTCTGGTGCTAGGCTCCACCAAATCACACATGCACTCAATTCTCTCAACAACAAGTACTGTTATGCCTCTGTCATAGTCCATGTTGGAGTGAACAACTTGAGACGTACCTCACTGGACTATATGAAGAGAGACATGACTGAGCTCACTGAGTATGTGTCCCAGGCAGGCATGTCGCTAGGCCTAAGCAGCATTCAACCTTCACTCAGGATGATGCCTCACTACAAACAAAATATGATTGGCTTTAACAATTGGCTTAGCTTCTGCTGTCAGTCCAGGGGGATCCAGTATCTGTCAGCTTGGGACGACACAGTTGCATGACCATGCTGCTTTGCCACAGATGGTCTTTACCTGTCACCTCTTGGCTTTTGTTAGGCAATGTCATAAGAACAAAATTCCTGATGTAAAAACATCTTCTAGACACAAACTCAAGGTTATGCTGCTTAATGCTAGGAGTCTAAATCAGAAATTGCACTCACTGAAAGCATTCCTTACTTTGGAAGACTCAGATGTCTGTGCAGTATCAGAGACATGCAAGGCTACAATGCATTCCACACATTCAGACCACAAAATGAATGCAAAAGAACCAAAGGGGGAGGGGTATCTATTTTCATCAAAGACAAATCCACTTCAAGACTGGTTTAACCGTAGGACTCCCTACAAGTCAAGCTAATTGTAGGAAAGGCCACCCTCCACATCACTGTTAGCTATAGGTTCCCCCACCCTGAACCAGGTAAACCACACTGCCTACCTGGACCTACTTGAGCCACTCACAATACACCCAAACTCCCTATTCATGGGTGACTTTAACTATACCTCCATGGACTGGCAACATACACGAGCACTAACACTCTTGTCCTAATATTCCTGGACTTTGTTAATGCAAATCCTGTGGAACAGATAGTAAGGACCCCCCCCCACCAGGGGCTCAAATATCCTCGACCTAGTGCTCACCAACATGGGAGATCACTACACCACCCCATGAGTGAGGCCCTTCCTGATAAGGTCAGATCACATATCTGTTTCATTCAAAGTAATGATCACAACTGCCCCCCACAAGAGAAAAAAGGTTAAAAACTTTTCTCCAAAGCAAACTATAGCAATGGCATAAATAGTTTCAAACCCCCGCTCACCACTGACAGCAGTGTCTCCCATACTAAGGAGTACACTAATGCCTTGTATAAACACCTATACAAGTGTATAGACTCAGCTGTACCACAACGGATTAAATTAGGATCCTCACAAAAAAACAAACCACCCTGGTGGACATCCAGCATAAATAGGTTATAAAACAAGAGAAACAAATTGCTGACTAAGAACAAGAAGGAAAGGTCTTAGCAGAGGAAAGACACCCTCCACAGCTTGAATAAGCAAATTAGACATCTTGTTAAGTCCTCCAAAGCTAACTACGAAACCAAATTAGCATCCCTGGCTAAGGATAATCACAAGGCATTCTATAACTCCATTCAAAATCTTAAAGGCAAGGCTCAGATTTGTGCCGAGCTAGTAGTAGATGGTACCACTCATAAAGAACCTGTAAAAATTGCCAACCAGCTAGTAGACAGGTTCAGCAAAACCTTCACTCCACTGTCCCCACCAATCATACCCCAAAATATACCTGTCACCAATCCTCTACCCAGTATCTCCAATGAATAGGTCATAACTCCCCTCTCCAAGGTGAAAAGCACAGCTTCTATGGGACCAGACAACATCCCAGGCTGCTTACTAAATGTAACAGTAAAATACAGCCCCTGCATGTAAGGCAATTGCACGGCTAGAGATGTAACCCAGAAAACAGCAATATAAGCCAGCAAACTGCGATGCTGAAACCAATATGAATATTTATTGCATGTCAGCAAAAGAAAAAAACAAACCGATTTCGGCTAAATTAATTACATAGCCTTCCTCAGTGTTGAAAAAACAAAGACAACAAATTTCTTTTATGCAATGACATCAGCCACAAAAAACAAACTGATTGGTCAAATTACAAGTGTTCATTAAGACCTGGTGGAAAAACTCCACCTAATTTAATTATCCACTTCTTTTCTTTGGCATCAAGAATAGTATGCCAATCAGCTGTATTTATTCTGTTGCCCCCAATTTTATCTATTAAATAAAATTGGGGGCAACAGAATAAATAAAACTGGTTGGCATACTATTCTTTTTTTTCCACAATATTTTTTTTTATTTTCAATTAAAATAACATTTACATAATATTTTTAAATATCATTTTAAACAACTATATACAATATTTACAATAGCCTGACTTTCAATTATATACACTGTATGTTATTAAATATAGAATTAACAGATCAGTTATCAGAGATACAATATTGATTATTGCAGAGTGTCCAACAAAGATATAACTTTCTTCCAAGGATTATTTACCAATGGCCTGGGATAGGTTCGTAGTTCTTTGATTTTTATTTCCATCGATGCAGTTGTCTTCAGTAAAGTGTAGAATTCTTCCAAGGTCGGGGTGTATTTGAATTCCACCTTCTGGTTACGCATTTCCTAGATATAGTAAGTATTGTCCATAACAAATACATATCTGTCTTATTCAGGTAGGGATCTTCATTTACATTTAGTATAATCAATACTTTAGTTAAGGTAAAGGATTCATTAAATAAAGCTGGTAAAAAATGATTGATTCCATTACAATATGATTTAATTTTTTTACATTCATAAAAAATATGAATCCAGTTTGCTTTATTTGACTTTTCACACCTCCAGCGAAAAACATTTGTAGTAGTGCTGATCTTTTTAATTCTATCTGGTATTAAAAATGCTCTTTGTAAGTATTTCCAGTTAAATATTTTCCAGTACTGTGTGTTAGAGGTGTAATTAACTGATAGTAAGATGTTAGTTTTAATCTCTTCTGTTAACTGCAATGACTGACCTTTTGTTAAGAACTGCCAGTATGATGGTTTGGGAATTGTTTTATATGTTATTAACTCTTTATATAGATTTGAAATGGAATTTTTCTTTTCACAACTATTATATATAAATTCATACAGAAAACGTTTTAGATTTGGAATATCTTTAAATGAGGAATTATTAATTAATCTGCATAAATCTTGAGTGTACATTAGAATGTTTTGTAAGGTTAACCAGTCCTGTGTTGGAATATTGTAAGCAGTTTTTATCATATGTATATCTAAAACATTTATTTTATTTACACATTGAAACCAGCATAAGAATTCATTTTGTTCCCAGGAGGTTATTGTTTCCCTATATATTTTGTGAGGCAAGTTCTTAGTGATGGTAAATGGAGTTAAAAGGTCAAACCAAAGTTTTAGATCTATGTTTGCATTGATAAGTTTCCTAAAGGAATCAATGTAATGATTAATCAATGTTGTTTTAGAAGGTTTTGTTATATTATATTGTTTACTTATGCATAGTATGTACCAGGGTTTGTTTGATTTGTCTACTATTAAAACCTTTTTTAACAGATTAAATTCATTTGTTAATATAGCCGTTGCTAATTCTTTCCAGTTGGCAAAATAATTTGGATTTATCCAGTCTATTGTAGTTTTAAGCACATATGCTTTTATATATGTTTCTGTTTCTGGGAAGTTCAATCCTCCTTGTTTCCAGGGCCTAATGTGATGAGTTAGAGCTACCCTAGTCTTTTTGGGATACCATAAAAATTTTATTAAACATGAGTTTATTTCTTTAAGAATGCATCTTTCTGGAATTAACTGTATTGCTGGCATACTATTCTTGATGCCAAAGAAAAGAAGTGGATAATTAAACTGGGTGGACTTTTTCCACCAGGTCTTAATGAACACATGTAATTTGACCAATCAGTTTGTTTTTTTGTGGCTGATGTCATGCATAAAAGAAATGTGTTGTCTTTGTTTTTCCAACACTGAGGAAGGCTATATAATTTAGCCGAAACCAGTTTGTTTTTTTCTTTTGCTGACATGCAATAAATATTCATATTGGTTTCAGCATCACAGTTTGCTGGCTTATTTTGCTGTTTTCTGCTAGCTAAATGGTCTAAAACAGGAGCTGGTGGAACCATTGGGTATTCTCTTCAACCACAGTCTAAGTACTGGCTTTGACCCACCTGAATGGAAAACTGAAACTGTGATCACTTTGCAAAAAGGGGGTCCCTCAAGTGACCCTGGAAATTATAGACCCATAAGCCAAACCAGCCTTGTCTGTAAGGGCATAAAAAGAATCATCATGGACCTAATCAACAAGGATATAGGAGACCTTCAAACTCTTGACCCAACCCAGTATGGTTTTGTTAAAGGCAGATTGTGCTTATTAAACCTGGTGGACTTCTTTGAAAATGTCACCAAAGCACTGGATGAAGCCAAAACAGTGCATACTGCCTATCTTGACCTAGCCAAGGCCATAGATACTATCCCACACTCAGGCATCATCGATAAACTCACCCAGATGGGGATAAACCTATATGTCATTAGATAGGAAGCCAACTGGCTCACCGACAGAAAGCATACAGTCAAGGTAGGGGATTCCACCTCTACCAGCAGACCTGTTACTAGTGGTGTTCCACAAGGATCTGTGCTGGGTCCACTTCTGTTTGGAATCTATTTCTCAGAAGTTCAGGTGAAAATAAATAGCTTGTGGCTTAACAAGTTTGCTGATGACTGCAAACTGGGTGCAATCACTGATACCAAATACAATGTCACTATGCTACAAAAAGGGCTTACACAGACAGATGATTGGTGCCAAAGTGGCAGACTTAAATTTAACACAAAAAAAGTATTATCATCCCCTGTGGTAAAGGTGAAGTCCCAGCAAATTACAACATTAACAATATCCCCCTAAGTTCAAACCCAGTAGTGAGGGTGCCGATTTAGGAACGCAGGCTGATAGCAGCCTTAACTTTAATTGTTATGTGTTCATAGTAGTGAGGAGAGACTTCTACATCACCCATCTCATAAGTAAAGGAGCAGCATCCAAAACAAAGGAGGTTATAACTCCTCTGTATTCTACTCATCCCTCATCAGACCAATAAGAGAGTGCAATGCTTTCTTCTGTATGTACCTCACCAGGCACTTGCAGCAGCTGGAGTGACCTCAGAGGTTTCTCACCAAGAAATTCAAGGCCTTCATCACATGACTTACAAGGACAGACTGAAGGCACTGTCACTATATTCTGTATCATAGAAAATGCTTAGAGGCGACTTGTGGTTGGCCTACAGAGAAGTCTCCGGCCCTGCCTTAATGGAAATGCTGCACATCTACAAATTGAATGGGACAAGACTCACTCACTCTAGAGACCTTAACATGGCCTGCAATATAAACAGGACTTGCTGGAGAGACAGATATGTCCTCCAGAGGCTGCAACTCTTCTGGAAAAAACTCCCAGTTCAAGTTAAACAGAGCTCCTCAATGACCCTATTTAAGCGTATCTTGGACAACTGGATGGGCAACCATAAATTGACTCCAGGGGTTTCACCTATGTCCCTCTTGGATTGGGGCAATTGGTGCTGATCATAAATTTGCTCACTAATATAGGTTATTTATCTCTGTCTATGAGGTGAAACAAGAGTAAATGACGGCTAGGCTTGTAAAGACCTTAGTTCCTATAGCCTAGTAACCTCCTATGATTCTATGATCCTATGATGCACATGAGAAAGATACAGTAGTGTCTGAAATCTCTTTGGTTCTAATATCAACACTCTTTATCTTTTCAGATCCCAGTACTGGGGGCTGTCAGAAGAGAAATCTTTGAAAAGAGGAGTGGCTATTTTATGGAATAAAAGTATGCCCATTCCTAAAACCATTAAGTCTTATCAGGATGACAAAGGAATGTTTTGTATGGTTACAATACAAATTAATGGGAAGACTTACACTTTAATTAATGTATATTGGATACCTGGAATTGGTATTAATACAGTGAAACATCATCTTGATAAGATCATATAATTCTCTATAGGAGATATTATTTTAGCTGGTGACTTTAATTGTATACTACATGAAAGTGATACTACCACTATAGGAAAAGAAGAATTACATCTAATGCAAAACATTTAAATGATTTTGCTAATTCTTATCATTTGAATGATATTAATAATCAGATAGATTCAAAATCATTACCATACACCTTTTTTCTAACAGATACAAAACTTATTCAAAAATAGATAGGGTCTTTATTTCTAACCAGATGGTAACAGATTTAATTAATTCCAAAATCATTTCATGTCCTATATCTGATCATAATTCAATTGTTTTGAATTCATGATAAAAATACTCATAATGTTCAGATCAAAAGGATACCAGCATACTTAACTCAACTAAAAGACTATAAAGAATATATACTTTCAGAAGTAAAACATTTTTTAGACATAAATAATATTCCTGAAGTCTCCATTGTTTATGTTTGGGATGCCTTAAAATCATATCTATATGGACAAAGTATCAGATGGTATAATAATAAAAGGAAATCTTGGGATAAGGAATTGTTAGATGTTCAAAGTAAATTAGACTCCTATAAACATAATAATAAAGAAAATATTATAGACAAGAAAGTTATTGAAGAAATAAACAAACTAAATGAGAAATACAAAGAAATTTTAACTCATAAAGTTAAAATAACTTTAGAGAAATACAAGTTTTTGTCTTATTCAATAAGCCCCAAATACTTACATAGACTTAAAAATAAAACAAAAAGGTTGAATAAACAAAACCATATCAAAGAAATCTTTTCTCTAAGGAAAAAGAAGAATGTTTCTAGTATACCAGAAATACTAGATGAATTTAGAAATCACTTTCACAAAAAGAATAGTATGCCAATCAGCTGTATTTATTCTGTTGCCCCCAATTTTATCTATTAAATAAAATTGGGGGCAACAGAATAAATAAAACTGGTTGGCATACTATTCTTTTTTTTCCACAATATTTTTTTTTATTTTCAATTAAAATAACATTTACATAATATTTTTAAATATCATTTTAAACAACTATATACAATATTTACAATAGCCTGACTTTCAATTATATACACAGTATGTTATTAAATATAGAATTAACAGATCAGTTATCAGAGATACAATATTGATTATTGCAGAGTGTCCAACAAAGATATAACTTTCTTCCAAGGATTATTTACCAATGGCCTGGGATAGATTCGGAGTTCTTTGATTTTTATTTCCATCGATGCAGTTGTCTTCAGTAAAGTGTAGAATTCTTACAAGGTCGGGGGTGTATTTGAATTCCACCTTCTGGTTACGCATTTCCTAGATATGGCAAGTATTGTCCATAACAAATACATATTTGTCTTATTCAGGAAGGGACCTTCATTTACATTTAGTATAATAAATACTTTACTTAAGGTAAAGGATTCATTAAATAAAGCTGGTAAAAAATGATTGATTCCATTACAATATGATTTAATTTTTTTACATTCATAAAAAATATGAATCCAGTCTGCTTTATTTGACTTTTCACACCTCCAACAAAAAACATTTGCAGTAGTACTGATCTTTTTAATTATATCTGGTGTTAAAAAAGCTCTATGTAAGTATTTTCAGTTAAATATTTTCCAGTACTGTGTGTTAGAGGTGTAATTAACTGATAGTAAGATGTTAGATTTAATTTCTTCTGTTAACTGCAATGACTGACCTTTTGTTAAAAACTGCCAGTATGATGGTTTGGGAATTGTTTTATATGCTATTAACTCTTTATATAGATTTAAAATGGAATTTTTCTTTTCACAACTATTATATATAAATTCATACAGAAAACTTTTTAGATTTAGAATATCTTTAAATGAGGAATTATTAATTAATCTGCATAAATCTTGAGTGTACATTAGAATGCTTTGTAAGGTTAACCAGTCCTGTGTTGGAATATTGTAAGCAGTTTTTATCATATGTATATCTAAAACATTTATTTTATTTACACATTGAAACCAGCATAAGAATTCATTTTGTTCCCAGGAGGTTATTGTTTCCCTATATATTTTGTGAGGCAAGTTCTTAGTGATGGTAAATGGAGTTAAAAGGTCAAACCAAAGTTTTAGATCTATGTTTGCATTGATAAGTTTCCTAAAGGAATCAATGTAATGATTAATCAATGTTGTTTTAGAAGGTTTTATTATATTATATTGTATACTTATGCATAGTATGTACCAGGGTTTGTTTGATTTGTCTACTATTAAAACCTTTTTTAACAGATTAAATTCATTTGTTAATATAGCCCTTGCTAATTCTTTCCAGTTGGCAAAATAATTTGGATTTATCCAGTCTATTGTAGTTTTAAGCACAGATGCTTTTATATATGTTTCTGTTTCTGGGAAGTTCAATCCTCCTTGTTTCCAGGGCCTAATGTGATAAGTTAGAGCTACCCTAGTCTTTTTGGGATACCATAAAAATTTTATTAAACATGAGTTTATTTCTTTAAGAATGCATCTTTCTGGAATTAACTGTATTGCTGGCATACTATTCTTGATGCCAAAGAAAAGAAGTGGATAATTAAATTGGGTGGACTTTTTCCACCAGGTCTTAATGAACACATGTAATTTGACCAATCAGTTTGTTTTTTGTGGCTGATGTCATGCATAAAAGAAATGTGTTGTCTTTGTTTTTCCAACACTGAGGAAGGCTATATAATTTAGCCGAAACCAGTTTGTTTTTTTCTTTTGCTGACATGCAATAAATATTCATATTGGTTTCAGCATCACAGTTTGCTGGCTTATTTTGCTGTTTTCTGCTAGCTAAATGGTCTAAAACAGGAGCTGGTGGAACCATTGGGTATTCTCTTCAACCACAGTCTAAGTACTGGCTTTGACCCACCTGAATGGAAAACTGAAACTGTGATCACTTTGCAAAAAGGGGGTCCCTCAAGTGACCCTGGAAATTATAGACCCATAAGCCAAACCAGCCTTGTCTGTAAGGGCATAAAAAGAATCATCATGGACCTAATCAACAAGGATATAGGAGACCTTCAAACTCTTGACCCAACCCAGTATGGTTTTGTTAAAGGCAGATTGTGCTTATTAAACCTGGTGGACTTCTTTGAAAATGTCACCAAAGCACTGGATGAAGCCAAAACAGTGCATACTGCCTATCTTGACCTAGCCAAGGCCATAGAAACTATCCCACACTCAGGCATCATCGATAAACTCACCCAGATGGGGATAAACCCATTTGTCATTAGATAGGAAGCCAACTGGCTCACCGACAGAAAGCATACAGTCAAGGTAGGGTATTCCACCTCTACCAGCAGACCTGTTACTAGTGGTGTTCCACAAGGATCTGTGCTGGGTCCACTTCTGTTTGGAATCTATTTCTCAGAAGTTCAGGTGAAAATAAATAGCTTGTGGCTTAACAAGTTTGCTGATGACTGCAAACTGGGTGCAATCACTGATACCCAATACAATGTCACTATACTACAAAAAGGGCTTACACAGACAGATGATTGGTGCCAAAGTGGCAGACTTAAATTTAACACAAAAAAAGTATTATCATCCCCTGTGGTAAAGGTGAAGTCCCAGCAAATTACAACATTAACAATATCCCCCTAAGTTCAAACCCAGTAGTGAGGGTGCCGATTTAGGAACGCAGGCTGATAGCAGCCTTAACTTTAATTGTTATGTGTTCATAGTAGTGAGGAGAGCCTTCTACATCACCCATCTCATAAGTAAAGGAGCGGCATCCAAAACAAAGGAGGTTATAACTCCTCTGTATTCTACTCATCCCTCATCAGACCAATAAGAGAGTACAATGCTTTCTTCTGTATGTACCTCACCAGGCACTTGCAGCAGCTGGAGTGACCTCAGAGGTTTCTCACCAAGAAATTCAAGGCCTTCATCACATGACTTACAAGGACAGACTGAAGGCACTGTCACTATATTCTGTATCATAGAAAATGCTTAGAGGCGACTTGTGGCTGGCCTACAGAGAAGTCTCCGGCCCTGCCTTAATGGAAATGCTGCACATCTACAAATTGAATGGGACAAGACTCACTCACTCTAGAGACCTTAACATGGCCTGCAATATAAACAGGACTTGCTGGAGAGACAGATATGTCCTCCAGAGGCTGCAACTCCTCTGGAAAAAACTCCCAGTTCAAGTTAAACAGAGCTCCTCAATGACCCTCTTTAAGCGTAACTTGGACAACTGGAATGGCAACCATAAATTGACTCCAGGGGTTTCACCTATGTCCCTCTTGGATTGGGGCAATTGGTGCTGATCATAAATTTGCTCACTAATATAGGTTATTTATCTCTGTCTATGAGGTGAAACAAGAGTAAATGACGGCTAGGCTTGTAAAGACCTTAGTTCCTATAGCCTAGTAACCTCCTATGATTCTATGATCCTATGATGCACATGAGAAAGATACAGTAGTGTCTGAAATCTCTTTGGTTCTAATATCAACACTCTTTATCTTTTCAGATCCCAGTACTGGGGGCTGTCAGAAGAGAAATCTTTTGGTGGAGACAACAGGTATCCTTAAATCCAGGTCTCCCATTCCCCCTCCCTGCTACAAAGCTGTCAGTCAAAACACACACCTCGGACTTTGCTTGGGCAGCAGTTTCAGGAGGTATAAAAGTGCAGGGGGAGTGGTACACCAAGGGCAGATACAAGCACATAAATATTAAGGAGATGCTTGCCCTAATCAAGGCACTCAATTCTCTGAACAATCTTTGGTCCCTCCGACCTGAAGTGCTTACAGAAAATACCACAATCACGTGGTACATCAACAAGCAAGGTGGAACCAGGTCATACCCCCTTTGGCGACTAGCCATGTTAACTTGGTATACAGTGTCACAGCACAATCTCACTGTACAGGCATCCTACACACCATCAGAGCAAACTTGTGTGGCAGACAAGCTAAACATGACTAGGGCAGACCCTCATAAATGGAAAATAGATCAGGGGGTCTTCCAAGATTTGATTCATATATGGAGGAGTTCCTAAAGTTGACCTCTTTACCTCTTCTATGAACAATCAACTGACAAAATTATGTTCCAGGACTCCATGCAAGAAGGCCTAGAAAATAGATGCCTTTTTTTTTCCTTGGATAAGAATGTTCTTGTATGCTTTTCCATTCTGCCCACTAATATCTAGGGTACTTCTGAAGATTCAGAAGGTATCCTCTAAGATCACTGTGCTGTATCCCTTCTGGTCCAAGCAACCGTGGTTCTCCCTTCTTTTAGAAATGGCCAGTGCCAATTGCCACAAGCTTTCTCACATAATGGGTCTACTCACACAGGAACAGGGTTGTTTAATGCACCTTAACATCAATCATCTTCAATTGACTGCCTGAATGATAGGGTCTTAATTCCTTTTAGGCCTCTGAGGACATGTAGTGGGTACTAATTGAGGCAAGAAAGCCTGCTACAAGAAAATCATGCATTATCAAATGGAAAACATTTTCTAGTTGGTGCCAACAACATAACCAACACCCATTCAGGACTAGGTTTTTTTGTGATATCTGTGTGAGTTGCTATCCTATCTTATTCCTCTATCAGGGTTTATTTATTGGCCATTTCAGTATGTCTACACATGGATCTCCTCTTTCAAGACAATCTCATATCAAAATGTTTTTGAAAGGGGTTTTGAATAAGAGGCCTCCAAGTTAATGGGTGGCCTCTCCTTGGGATCTTAATTTTGTATAAGAAAAGCTAACACTTGAACCACCTAATCTGGCTGACTTGAAGTTCCGAATATGGAAAACAGTTTTACTGATTGCTCTGACCTCTGCAAGAAGGGTATCTGAGTTGCAAGCTTTTATGGTGAATCAACCCTTGCTCATTTTCCATAGGGGACAGGGGTTATTTGAGAACTAATCCTTCATTTATACCTAGAGTGGTATTTGAGTTTACTTTAAGACAAACTGTCCATCTCCCCATTTTCTTTCCTGAACATGAAAATGAGGGAGAAAGGATTCTTCATACTTTGGATGTCCACAGACAACTCGGGTACTATTTTGACAGAACTAAATCTTTTATATCTTTGGATCAATTGTTCAATTCTTGTGAAGGTAAGAAAAAGGGACAACCTGTGTCAGAACAGACCATTTCCAAATAGTTGTCAAAGAATATTACCTTTCGTTATACTCACCATGACAAATCTATTCCAGGCAGGATCAAGGCCCACTCTACCTGGGCCTTAGCATCATCTGTGTTTTTTTGGAAAGGGTTGGATTCTAGAAGTATATCAGAAGCTGCTACTTAGTCATCTGTATATATTTTTACAAAGCACTATAAGCTTGATTCCTTCTCTAGGTCTAGATCATGCTTTGATAGAACCATTCTCCAGGGACTCCTGCATCCTTCGCCTTCTACCCCAAATATAGTTAGCTATGGTAATCTACCCATACAACTAAGGCTACTGCAGCCGTGGTCAATATGAAGAACATAGTATAGTTGTGTAAGCTGAATTTACCATGACAGTAGATGTTCAGATGATCACTGTTGTAGCAACCTCTCCCTCTCTCCATCCTCTTGTTTTTTGGTATATTTTTATGTCAGGGTGTGGTCATTTTATTTTTGGCTCAGCCTCCCTCTCTTTGCTGGCAGGAAAGCTCTGAAAGACTGCATACCCAAACTTGTCTTTTAGTCAGCTCAGCTCAAACTGGGTGACAGTGTAGATAAATGGAAGGTGTCCTGAAGATTTGGAAACTGGCCAGCTGTTATATCCTTGGCAGGATATAACTCAAATAGCTAAAGCTACTGTAGCTGTGACCATTTGGACTTTTACTGTTTTGGTAAGTTCAACTTGCACAATTCTAATTTTTTAGTTCATATAATTTATTTTATTTTATCTTTCTACTTTGGGATTCCATCTACTTTCAAAGCTATTTTCCAATAGGTTAGTTGGGAGTTCATATTTCGTTTTTGTTTTTTCATTATTTTATTTTTTCTCTTTCATAGGATCATAGGGTTATAGGAAGTTACTAGGCTAATGGCCCTAGTGTCTTTCAAGCCTAGTCATGTTCTACCCTTATTTCCACAATCAGCAACTATTGCCCTGTCCAAGAGGGACACAGATGGAACCCCTGGGGTGAATTTACAGTTACCCATCCAATCGTCCAGATAGCATTTGAAGAGGACCAATGAGGTGCTCTGTTTGACATGAAGTGGGAATCTATTCCAAAGGTGTGCTAACCTCTGGGAGAAAAATCTGTCCCTCCATCAGATTCTATTACTCCTGCTAATTACCAGGTTGAGGTCTTCAGAGCGAGTAACCCGTGTACCATTTGACATACCGAGATGCAGCATTTCCAACAAAGCAGGGTCAGACAATGCCTTGTGTGCAAGGCAGAGATCGCCTCTGAGTAGTCTGTATGAAATAGAATAAAGTGATAGTTATTTCAGATGATCCACACAGGAGAGATCCTGAAGACCTAGAATTTTTCTTGTGAGGAACCTTTGTGGTCTTTCCAATTGCTGCAGATGCTTGGAAAGGTACATACCAAAAGTAATTATTGGCCTCATGAGGAAAGAGTACAGGGAGGTTATAACTTCATTTTTTCTAGAGGCAATGCCCTTACATATGAGATGAGCAATATATAATGCCCTTCTTACCACTGTGGAAATATGGTGGTCAAAGGTGAGATTGCTCTCAACCTGTGTGCCCAGGTCTCTTACCACAGAATGCTTACTTATGATGTTGGTGTCTTTATCATAACATCAACAGCTTAGGTTGTCAAATCCAAAATCATCATCACCTATGTGTGAAAAGCTAAAAACAGCGAACGGCCAAATCATCGAATTCTTTCCTAGGGAAAGAATTCACTTGGCTGTCTGCAAACAAAATAAACAAGCACACCTAAACATAGAGGGGGGCTTCTCCCCCCACACCCCCATAACTAAATATACCAACTCCAAGACCGCTCTACATTTGGGAAAGGACAAATTCCTGAGAACAGCCACACAAATTCTTTCCCAAGGAAAGAATTCGATGATGTGGCCGTTCTCTGTTTTAAGCATTCAACACTTAGGTGTCGATGAATACGCATTCAACAACCTAAGCTGCTGACAAATCAATAGGGAAGCTGATGTTGCTATTGATACGGTAATTAGCAGGAATATCGCCCTTACAGACAGGGATGATAATGTTAAGTTGCATTTCATGAAACATCTGATGAAAATGAACAGAGTTTGCTTTTTCTGTGTCTGTGTCTTTGTGTGTATGTATTTAAATGCATGTGTGTGTGTGTGTGTGTGTGTGTGTGTGTGTGTGTGTGTGTGTGTGTGTGTGTGTGTGTGTGTGTCTGTGTGCGTGTGCATTTATGTAGGGATATAAATGTAGGTATGGGAAGCTAACATGTGTGTGTGTGTGTGTGTGTGTGTGTGTGTGTGTGTGTGTGTGTGTGTGTGTGTGTGTGTGTGTGTGTGTGTGTGTGTGTGTGTGTGTGTGCTGGTGTATATGCACCCGTGAGTGTCTGTGTGTGTATACGTGTGTCAGGGATACCTTTGCTACCACAGTACATGAGCTGTTATGGAAAACACTAGCATGGTCAGGTATGACATCTCAGTGTTCAGTTTAGATACATTAATGGGGTGTAACTCTATGTTGCTTTACCATACTCTGAACTGAAGATTCTCTCTCTGTCTCACTAATTAACCAACCTGCTTTAACCAATTAGTGCAGGAACAGAAAATCTTTCTGAATCCTACCCCCCCACACACACACAAGCACATAGCTATGTGATGCCTACCAGTATTCATTGTCTTAGCCATGATCAGTCCCATAGTAGTCAATGGGTACTGTCAAAATATAGTGTTCACTTTTTCCTCATAAAGAAAGTGGCCCTCTGATTTACACTACCACACTACCATATTAATTTATTTATTTATCATTTGTTGACCAGGAAAGTCTGACTAGGTTCCACAGAGCCTGTTTTCAGCAGAGTCCTGGGGAGAAATGCTCCAGATGCATGTCTTTGGAATGTGGGAGGAAACTGGAGTACCCGGAGGAAACCCACGCGAACACAGGGAGTACATGCAAACTCCACACAGAATGCACCCCAGCCGAGAATCGAACCAGTGAACCTCTTGCTGTGAGGCGACAATGTTAACTGCTGCACCATTGCACTGCCCCTTCCAGCACCACTTCCAGGGACCACACATAGCTAATTTGCATTAGCAGCTATCCCAGACTGCCACATTTACATGTGGCTTCACCAGAGAGACCAGTGTCCACTGACTGGAAAAAGCAGTGAAGAAACAGTGGGATTTGAATTATTCAGTCTTACTGAGACATGGAAACTTTCCAACTTAAGGCTTCAAGATCACAGTAAACATTTCTGAATCCCAGAGTCAATGTTTTACATTTTAATGTTTTATTGTAACATTCTTCATTCAAATACATTTTTATTTTGTACGGCATTGGTTTACATATTTTTTTTTGTATTTTTATACTTTGTGAACTTGTATGTGAGTTTCTTTTTCTTTTTTCTTTTTACATTAAAGTGAATGGGAAGTGTGGCCTTTGTTTTATTTTTCATTTTTTTATACTTTAATATAAGTATGCATTTGGGTTTGAGGATTCTTTTAGGGAGGCTTGAGTATTTTGGTATTGTATAAATATCTATGTTTTGTGTGTGTATGTGTCATTTTTGAAACTTTACTTTACTTTTTAGAGAATAATATAAATATGGTTGGTTTAAGAAAAATTTTAGAACCTTTGATGATATGCCATGAGACATAATCATGTCTGAAAAGTGTAGACAAATGTGAAATAGCACACAGTTTGCCTTATATATGTTTTTATCACACCCTTTATTTTGGTCTAATGCTAGGAGACATATATACAGCACATATATATATATATATATATATATATATACATATATTTATATATATATATATATATACATATATTTATATATATATATATATATATATATATATATATATGTAGTGTTTGTGTGTATTTATAGTGAAATATACACCACCACCATTCCCCTACATACACACACACACACACACACACACACACACACACACACACACACACGGTACATCGCACAGAGTGCTGCAGAATTTAAATACTCTTGTGTGCTTTGTTTTCTTATCTCTTTCCCACTCTCTCTCTCTGTCACCTGCAGACTGGTCCCATACTAGCATTCATTTCTACATGCAGCATATATTCACAAATGTAAAATGCACAAAAATTTTCAACAGACATGCAGAAAGTGGAAAGGTTACAAAAATATGTACTAAATGCTATTTTTACCAGCTCCCTTCTTTGGGAAACATTATAGCATAAAGTTAGTTTTTAAAACATTATCTTGCATTTTCTATTTTGTAGATGTGTCATTAAACTGACAAGATGGCAGACAATAAAAGTTGTAGTGGCATGTGATTACTGGACAGTCAAAAATGTATCATTTAATTGAATTGAACATAATCAAAAATAGAGTAACTATGGTACTCTTCAGATTTGTTTAGCTGTCCTGTTCTCATGCACATACAAACAAATGTTTTGCAGTTAAATTCCAAGACACCACATTTTTTCAGTCATTTTCACAGTTTATGTATGCACACTCATCAGGAAATTATTAAGAGCCCATCACTAGTAAATGTTACTGTGCTTACCAAATTTTGTGTCAAATAGATATTTAAAGTGAAAAAATATTGGTATTAAAATAGAATAAGGCAGCTAATTCTAACTGGTTGTGTAATACCAACATTAATAAAACCATATATATTTAAGCAATGAGCGAATTAATGTTTCAGAAAAGCATATGCTGATGACTTTTAATGTAATTAATTCGGTCTCTGATTCTTTCAGATGATTTACCAAACAGCTCTAGATTATAATTACTTAAACAGCAGTTGCATGGGATTTAGTAAAATTATTTATTGGTAGTTATTCCCACAATATGGGAGCTTTGCAGTCTCTGCTCAATCAGTAGGCATAGTTGATAAATGTGTACCAGTGAAATATATTTTGTAGCAAAGGGAACCAGCAAAGTAAACAAACTATATTAATGTACTTCCACTTAGCATATTTACCTAAATGCTGAATTGCAGGGGTACAGCAGAAAATAATAAGTACCTCTTCAGAGACAAGGCACATTTGTTTGCAGCAATGTGTGTCAGATGGAGGCAACATATTTTGCTTTGATGAAAATACCTCTATAGGACACTAAAATACCTGAATCAGAAAATTATAGAAATAATATACTGATTTTTAGTGTCAGTGACTTATCATACAGTAAGCTTCCTCTTAGCTCAAGACAAATGGTTAAGAGTTCCTTCCAGTCAGAATACACAAGAAATTTCCATTCAAGAATATGGTGTAAAATTAAAGCCACAATACCATCAGATTCCCACTGTGGCTGTTTACAGTATTATGTTTCTTAAAAACAGGCTCAATGGAAACATTAATCAAAAATAGCAAGCAACAAAATGGTTTTGTACTATCTTTGACAGCTAGACAGAATTCATGCAATTTAAATAAAGAAACAGAATTTTGCTCTCTTTATGTTAATAATCCAAACATTGTTTTTATGCTACTGTAGTAGAATACAGGTTAAAATATTTTATGATAACTAAAAGGCATTTCTTATCTTCCAAAGAAAGGACTTAATTGATGTGAACAAAAAAACTCCGGGTCGCAGCTGAAAAGGGTCTCAGGACCAGTGCATCTACTCAGTTACCAAATAGTAAGTTAGAAAATAAATACATTAATAAATAAATAAATAATGACAAATAGAATATTTTAAGTGCTTGAAAGTGTTTCAGTTTGAGGATGATCTCTTCCATGTTCGGCTCCTGGGACTAAACTGACTCAGTGGTCCAGCTCTAGATAGATCTAGCAGAAAGAAATAATATGGCCAACGATGCAAATACCACAGAACCAAAAAACATCCTTTATTCATAGATTTCGTTAGTCATAAAACATGTCAACGTTTCCATATAGGAGGACTCCCAATCGATTATACTTACTTTTCTGTTTACATTTCCATGTTTCAGTTCAGAAAGGAGGGTGTGTGGAAAGACTGGATAGAGTATGTGTTACTGCAGAGATTCAAAACTGAGAAAAACACCAAATGGCCACAAACAAGTGAAAAGCAAAGTCCAAAAACAGATGAATAATGATAAATAGAACAGTAAGTGTACTCTGTTAAAGTTCAAATAACTTATTCATTTTGTGCTTTCATTACTAATTTACCAAATATTTCATCTGAATAAAAAAACAAATGCTTATTTAAAGAAACTTTATACAACATGTGATGAACAACAGCAAGTCAATTATTTATATACATTCCTTCTTATCTTTAACAAACATTTTGTACTGTTAGTCTAATTCAATTCTGGTGCTTGAGTAGCATTTGACTTTATTTGTTATATCACTTTGTTTCAAAACCCGAATTATAGTCACTGTCCCTGATGTCAACATGCAAAAATTCAATTATGAAGAATAAAAACTTCTTACATTTTTTACATATTTTTGAATGTTTGGATCAGTTATACTTAAATAATTATTTTTAATCAAATAATTATGCTCAGAGATATACAAAGTCAGTTTCCTGGTCATCTTTCCAGCATAGAAACTGCCACGGGTTAAACATGTGGCTATATAAGGAACATTAAACATACTATAGTCAAAACTCTTGTCAGCTCCCAAATTTTTATTTATAAAATTGAAACATAAAACTGGTCCCTAATTAATAATCTGCAAATCTGACAAAAGCCACATTTAAACATGCCCCTCTCTCAAATCCAGTTATTAACTTCCTCTCTTGAATTTTTCAAGAGATCAATTTTCTCTTCTCTTACCAATAAAACAGATTTTTTTTTTACCCAGAACTTAAAAAAAGATCATGATTACCTTGAAATATTTCCAGGCTCTAATTATAACTGCTTCAATGTTATTAGCATCTACATTATTTTTAGTTACCATTCCTCTCTTGTGGTTCACACTTGTCAAAACTTCTTGTTCATTTTGTTGCAAATGATCCTGATATAAAATGGGTTTAAAACCTAAAACCCTTTCCCGAATAACTTTTTGCAGTGATACTGTCCACATTAGTAATATTATAACCTCTTTTAGGAAACAATTGCTTCAAAATATGTCTCTTTAAAAAAAGTCTTCATCCTCTGTAGTTAATTTGAAAAAAATATGTTTAATATACATAGGGTTATGACTCGATGCCTATAAATACATGTTTCTAAATTTTAGTTTTCTATAGAGAGAAGAATGAAACCTTCTTTTTCCCTTATGCCGTATCAGTTTCATATCTAGGGAAATTATTTCTTCAGGGGAACAAATAAAAAAAAAATCAGTTTTTCAACAGAAGATTCCAACATTTTAAATTTTCACTCCATAATAAGAATATGCCAGCTACAAAATGACATAAAATCATTGTGCCATTAAATGAGATACATAAGTCCTTACACTCTAAAGTTTTGTGTATGTGAAAAGTGCATATTCCATTCATCCACAAATATTGCACTTTGGTATACTTGCTGTTTTTATGTCCTTTAAAAGCAAAGAAATTACAGAAACTGAGACAGGGAGCGAGATTAGTTTCCCTCATGCTTCCTTTAAAAGTTAAAAGAATTTGAAATATCACATTCAATAAAATATGCCTTGGTTTGTAGATAGCTGGAAACTGAACAATGTTTGATCTGAAACAGTCCAACTATCTTCTTTTCTTTTAAAGTTATTTGCTCAGTTCTCATCTAGGGTGTCTATTTTTGTGTTGTCTATATGTCTTTGCTGTGTCCACATGTGGTTTTTACTAGGGTCTCCTACTTCTTCCACCATGCAAAAGACATACAACTAGGTGGCTTGCCAGTCCTCTAAATTGCAGACAGGTATGCATGCACCAAGCATGCTATATGTTGTCTCTTTAAAGAAATAATTACAAAGCATTTGCTCAAAAATGCCACTAATTGTATGGCTAGCTGTGTGCTAACTTCACACCTAGTACCCTACTAGGATCTATTGTTTTAAAACAGTTTACATTTGTTCAAAAAAAGAGAAAGAGTAGTTGTCATTTTGTCCTCATCAGTTAAAAGGTAAAAGATACCATATAGAACAGACCATTTTATAGGTATGTTGGTATGAAACAGCTTTTACAGTTGCCGTATCCTGTTACTTTTAAAGTAATTGCATTGCAGCTGGCATGTCTGATGGTGTGTGATGTCACCCCTGGATAAAAAAAATATAAGTACATGAAATAATGAAATATCAAAGCAAAAATTATATATATATACACACACACACACACACACACACACACACACACACACACGCACACACACATATGTGTGTGGGTGCAAAAATAGTGTGTGGAAAACCAACAGCAGGCTGTGCATCTCCATGAGCCTCTTCACAGTTCCATGCAGGTACAGTCAACATAGCTCTCAACCTCTTAGTACAAAAAATCTGTGCAAAGCCCTAAAAATAGGGACAAATTTTAAATATTGCTCTTATAAACTTAGAAATTTGCTAGAATAAAATATCTTGTGTTACCACTCATATTGTAAGGGCAGCTGTGGTGGTGTAGTGTTTAGCTTTGCTGCCTCAGAGCAAGAGGTTCACTGGTTCAATTCTGGGCTGGGGCACCTTCTGTGCAGAGTTTATATGTCCTCCATGCAGTCGTCTGGGTTTCGTCCCACATTCCAAAAATGAATTGAACAGTCTAAATTGGCCCTTAGTGTGAGTGTGCATATGTGTGCCTTCAGTGGATGGTTGGGCACCGGGCTGGTAACGCAACACCATAAAATACCACTGCCAATATTTCTGCAGACCATTGTTCCACTGCAATGACCCCTAACAGGAAAAGCTGAAAGGAGATGATGAAGTTACCATGCATATTCTGAAGGATATTAAACCTGAAACTCAAATGCCTGTCATTATATAGTTGAATTCAATCTTCACTGATTTTGCCACAAAAAAAAAAAAAAACACAAATTTTGTGAGGAACAGACCAAAAATATGAAGCAAAAATCTGGACATTATGCAAAAATATGGACAGTTGTGAAATATAACAGTCAGCAGAAGATTTTAGGGGTGACAGAATTGCCATGCCATATTTAACCATCAGCAGAGATAAACACTGTAGAACATGTATTCTCAACAGCACACAGAAGGATGGAGTACCGCCATGCTTCACACCTTAAAATACCACTGGAACCATTATAATAATACAGGGCCTATATTTTTTGAGTTTGCTGTCTGTCATGTAAATGAGGTGCCCATCTATGCCTGTCATTGTGCAGAAGATGAGATACATGGGAACTATTTTGGTTGCAAATTGTCTGCCATTCGTTAAGGTGAGACATCAAGACTGGAGAAGGAGAGGGTCATGCTCTTTTTAGAGCACAGAGGTGCAATGAAGGGGAGTCTAAATTTTTTTCTCAAAATGTGCCTATATAGATTAGAAGTTTGTTGCCTTTGCCTGTCATCTGTGATTGAAATGTATGAGCAGCATGTTTACTTTGTATAGTTACAGTATTCACAAATAACAAACTGCATATCTAACCACAGGCACCTGTTGGTCTGTCTAAATAGCTCCTCCCATTAATTCTCTATCTGTCACACTGCATGTGATGATGGCAGTTGGTTTATGTGTCTATATATATATATATATATATATATATATATATGTGTGTGTGTGTGTGTGTGTGTGTGTGTGTGTGTATGTATATACATATATATCTATCTATACATATATATCTATCTATATATATATCTATATATATATATATATATATATATATATATATATATATATATTTATATGGGTCTACTTCAAAACTTCAAATTTCTTATCGTTGAGACTATAAGATTGAAGTTTGAAACATCGAACCGTTTAACTGGAGATTGCCATACAGCATGGAACAGTATATTTACTGCTTTCTTCACTGTAGTGTGATCTCGGAGTTGGTACTATATATTCAATTTTATGGTCTTGACCATAAGAAATTTGAAGTTTTGAAACTTTGAAATTTAGAAGTAGACCCATATATATGTTTCATCAAATTTGTACTTACCCGGACATCAAAAACTTGAGAAAACTCCACTGAAAATGTAGTAAACTAAAGCAACGGATCACTGGTAATTCTTATAGGGGAAACTAACCACTTGGCCACCAGGGTGAATTTTGCCTTTTTCCCCAGTATAGTGCAATCTTAGAGTTGGTATATTTAGTTAGGGGGGTGTAGGGAGGCAGCCCCCCACTTGCATTAGTTTAATTTGCTTCTGTTTTTTTTTTTTTTTTTTTTTTTTTGTGGCCTGGTGTTAGTTTCCCTGTAAAAAATGTCAGTAATTTGTTGCTTTGGTTTATTATGTTTTTGGTGGAGTCGTCTCAAGTTTTTCACTTTTGGATAAGTGTAAATTTGATGAAACAAAGTAGACCCATATATATATATATATATATAGATATATATATATATAAGCAGGCTTCTGAAATTCATGAGTATTTACTAGGTCACCAAATGTATTATGTTTAACTGTTTAATTATCAACATAGTTTTTCATTATATTTGTATATCTCTTCTGCAAACTCTTTGTCACTATCTTTTCTCTTACATACATTTATTTTATTTTTTTTACACCATTTCTTTTACTATTATACAAAGCAGCACGTTAGCCAGCACCAATCCTTTTGGTCCCCCACAGGTGACAATAGCAGCATCATCACTACTATCAGTAGAATCAGCTTTAACATCAGAGTCCAAGCCTGCCACAGCCGCTTTCACACCTTGTGCCCTACCTGCACCACCTGCATCGGATAACCCTGCACTGGTAGTTAGTACACCTGTACCTGGCAGTATCACTGTAAGTGGAAGTGATGCCTTTGTCACCCGTGAGCAGCTGCCAGAGATTGTGGGGGGGAGGTATCATCAACAGGAGGTTAGGTGCCTACTTCAGCCAATATATATATATATATATATATATATATATTGCTCACTTACCCCACGTCCACCCTACTCATTCTTTATCTGCTTCTCTTCTGTTCTACCATCTGCATGCTTCCTCTTTTCATCTCAGTTCTATGCTCTCATTTACATTTAATCTGGAAAAAAAATAGATAAACACACCACATACATGCCCAGAAACAGATACCAAATTACACATCTTTTTGTGGTCTTAATGTGTGCAATGGGTCACAAAGAGGACCACTGATGACCATGTACAACCAGTTAGAGATGGCACTGATCATTGTATAGCAACAATGAAGTCTAGCTGATGTCAAGTCCTATGTCTATTGGTCTTGGCTGCAACTGGTCACTCCAATGAGCTGAGTACCACTGACAGCAGTTGGCAAATATGCAACAGGGTAAAGTTCATGTCTTTAGTCTGACTGCTTCCATGGCTCAGTCTGAAAATGAACTTATTTAAAAAGTATCAGTGCACAGAGTGAAGGATTCAAATCCCCTCATGAGTGTCTGTTTTTTTTTTCACTTTTCTGCTTCTATTCTACAAATATATAAAAATCACCTGCTATGTGTTTCCCTGAGAACTTTAATGCTTTTATCCCTCACTTTGTAAATACAGTATTTTGTAGGATGTCTGTAAAGAAGGGAATGGAATCAAATCTCATGAAGCATAGTTTGTTTTCTGCTTCAGGATTGCAAATGTGTAGCATTCTCCTGCTATGTGCTTCCCTGTCACCTTCAAAGTGACTGTTTCTGTGGCTTACCTTGCTAAGGAAGTGTTAGGTAGAGTTTAAGTGAACAAAGCTGATGGTTCACATCCCCTCAAGGTTGAATAGGTTTTTTTTGGGGTCTATATTAGATACTTGAAGAGACATTTCATCGAACACCTCTTCATCGACCCGTAAACCATGAAAACACAAAACAGTGAACGTGCATATAAGCAATTTCTTTCCCTGGAAAAGAAATTGCTTACCCTAAACAAAAAAACACATCACTACAAACCATACAAAGTGGGGGCCTTTGCCCCCCCACACCCCCAATGTGGGGGGCTGTACCCCCCACACCCCCCTAACAAAATATACCAACTCCAAGATTGCACTACAATGGGAGAAAACAGCAAAGTAACAGAGGTGACCAAGCAATTTATTTCCCAGGGAAAGAAATTGCTTATATGACCATTCGCTGTTTTGTGTTTTCGTTATGCAACGGTCGATGAAGAGCCATTCGAAGAAATGCTTCTTCGAGTATACAATAAGAACCCATTTTTTCATGAGATTTACATTATAGTATAGGTACACTGACAAACTCTTATGATGTCAGGAGTGTTGTATGTCAGTAAACCCTGTTACTTTCTATATCCCACATATCCTGTCTGAGTTGCACATTGTGCATCAGATCGATATCTGGGGGTATACTAATACTCCTTACTTGGTCATCAGCCCCCCTTGCAGTCTTCTGTCCTTTTCTGTTTGTTTATGTTGCCCTACTACCGTCTCTGTTCCCCACCCTTTGGCATATTTTCCTTACTTTCGTCATTCTTTGGCATTCTTCCCTCACTTTCTTCCAGAAGACATTTCTATGCATAACTGTTAACCTTGAGTCAGAACAATAAATCAGCACCTAAACATTTCCATCTGTGAACACAATTTTTCACTGACTACCCTACAGGCTCATGCATGGTCAGTGTTTACAACAGCTGTTCATAATTTACTGTGGCCATGACTTTGTCTAACACATTCTTCCTGCAGGTCCCTACCTCACCCATGATGAGCAGGTCGCCATTGCATACACTGGCCAGTCTGCGTGTATTGTTAATGAACATCAGGGTTCATTTTGCATGCATTGTAAACAGGGTTGGCTTGGCAGCAATGCAATATTTCTAAATCCCTGGCTGAGTTATGTATTTAGAGTATGTTTTATTCTGTTCATTTCTTCATTATTTTAGATTCAGGGGACATTTCAAAACAGGTTTTCTAAGGTAATAGCTAGATAAGAAAAGTCTGTCAAATGTGTTTATGTTGTTATTACAGACATATAAGATCTTTATATTGTTGTCACCAATGCTATGAGGGTAGAAACTGTGCATGTTTAGGGCAGGAAGATAAAAGTGTCAGCTACAGTGTTAATCCATTTTGTATTATTGGAAACTGTACTTAATAATAATAATGTTATTATATTCCAGAAAGTTTATATAGGTTCACAGGTAGGTACTAGGCTATCGGCCCAAGGGCCTACATAAGCCTAGCCAACAAGGTTCCCTGGCTTACACCACCCAAGAGAGTTATTTTCCTGTGCCACTGTCGAGCGGAGACACAGACGTGATCCCTGGGGTGCATTTCCTATTTCCCATCCACTCATCAAGATTTTTCTTGAAAAGTGCTAATGAAGAACTTTGCTTGACATAGATGGGTAGCCTGTTCCAGAGTATGGGAAGTCTCTGGGATAGGACTCTATCCCTCCAGAATGTCCTGTTTATTGTGGTGACAAGGTTTAGGTCCCTAGAGCGTGTAGCTCGGAGGGATTGGGATTTCTTTAGGTGTAGCATTTCCAACAGCTCTGGGTTTGACACAGCTTTATATGTTAGGCAGAGATCACCTCGGAGTAGGCGATATGCTATGGAGTAAAGCTGGTGTTTATTGAGCGGTCAGTGTAGGGCATTTGTTTGAGTCCAGCAGTCCTCTTTGTGAGGTACTTCTGTGGCCTTTCCAGCTGCTGTCTTGTGAGGTACATTCTAAAAGGGACGTTGTACTCTATAATGGGTCTAATGAGTGTCGAGTAGAGGGGAACAATGACCTCTTTTTTCCTGGATGAGAACCCTTTTATGATGAGGTGTGCCATGTAGAAGGACTTCCTGACTACTGTGGTGATGTGACTATCAAAGGAGAGACTACTGTCCACCTGGGTCCCAAGGCCTCTTATCACGCATTCAGTGTTAAGTAGATTGCTGCCTATGTGGTAGTTCATGGGTACAGAGTTTTTACCAAAGGGGATGACACTGCACTTTTTGGCATTGAGCTTGAGGCCATGGTTCTGAAACCAGGCATCTGTCTCAGAGAGGCCCTTCTGTAGGATGCTCACATCATTTGGGGACTTGACTATGTCTCCTAGTTTGCAGTCATCTGCAAACTTCGTTAGCCAGAGGCCTTCTGTGTTAGCCTGTACTTCAGAGAAGTAAATACCAAACAGGAACAGTCCCAGGACAGAACCCTGTGGTACTCCACTTGTCACTTCTTTGAGGTCAGATTTGGAGTCTGTGGGTTCTGTCAGTGAGCCAGTTGGCAACCCATCTTGTGACATAGGGATTTATGCCTAGTTTATTGAGTTTAGCTATAATTCCAGAATGGGGGATGGTGTCGAAAGCCTTGGCGAGGTCAAGATAGGCTGTGTGAACCACCTTACCCTCATCTACGCATTTGGTGACTGCCTCAAAGAAGTCGATCAGGTTCTGGAGGCATGATCTGCCTTTCACAAACCCGAACTGGGTGGGATCCAGAGTTTGGAGGTTACCAATGTCTTTGTTTATGAGCCCCATGATAATACGTTCCATGGCCTTGCAGACCAGGCTTGTCAGGCTAATAGGGCGATAGTTCCCGGGATCAGTGGTGGCTCCCCCGTTGTGGAGTGGGATAACTTTTGCTGTGCACCATTCAGTGGGCACAAAGCCTGATGCGAGGCTATTATTGAACATGGTGCTTAAGTGGGGAGCCAGTTTATTCTGAAGTTCGTGTAAAATGCAGCCTGGGATGTTGTCTGGTCCCATGGATGCTGTGTTTTTGGCCTTAGAGAATGCAGCTTTCACCTGCGTAGTTGTGATTACAGGGACTCTGCATTCTTCCTGTATAGATATGGGCCCTTTAGGGGGTGAGGGGGGGGGGGTAAAGTTAGCACTGAACCTATCTGCCAGGATGTTGGCAATATCAGTTGGTTCTGTAATTTTTGTGCCTTTGTGCTGTAACTTAGAGCAGATCTGGGTGTTGCCATTGAGATTCTTGACATAGCTATAGAATGCTTTGTGGTTGTCCTTGGAATTAGTGGCAATTTTATTTTCGTAGCTAGCTTTGGAGGATCTTATAAGGGATCCCAGCTTCTTACTTAGGCTGACCAGGGAGCTCCTCCACTCATAGGATTTTATTATGTTTTGCAACAGTTTCTTCCTTCTGTTGTACAGTTTGTTTATGGCAGGGGACCACCAGATTGGCTTCCTTTTTTTGGGGGATAGCATCTTGGTTCTGTTTGGGATAGCACGATCCATGCACTCATGTAAGTGCTTATAGAGTGCTTTTGTGTAGGATTCAGCAGTTGTAACTGTATTGTCCATCTGCATGGGTGTCATGAAGTCCACTACTTCTGTCTTAAGAAGCATGAAGTTGGCTTTGGAGAAATGTTTTACTGTGGTTTCCTTAATGGGGGTGGGATGTGGATATCAAGGGTGATTAGCTTATGGTCGGATCGGACCAACGAGGAGTTGACTTCAGGTGTGGAACACCAGTCACTCATGTTGGTAATGACTAGGTCTAGGATATTGTTGCCGCTGGTGGGGGTGTGGATAAGTTGATCTAGGGCACTGGAGTTTATGAATTCCAGAAAGTGTTGCGCTAAGGAGTTGGAACATGAGTAGTTTTCCCAGTTAATGGTGGGGTAATTGAAGTCACCCATTATTAGAGTGTTTGGTTGAACCCTAATATTTTCCAGTACATCAAGAAAAGAGGAGTGGGAATCCTGGGGCATGGTGGGGGATCTGTAGCAAGCTACAATTTGTATTGCAGTTTTGCCAAGAGTTAGTTGCACTTGGATAACCTCAGATGCATTATGCTGAGCAACTAGCCTGGAGGTGTGGATATCCTTAATGAATATGGACACCCCCCCACCTTTGGTGTTTCGGTCCAGGTTACATGGCCGAAAAGTGTGGTATGAGTTATAGCCTGGTAGTGGAGGGGTGCTCTCTGGAGCCTTGAACCAGTTCTCAGTCACTGCACAGATATTGACGTTCTCCATTTTAAGGAGTGCCTCGAGTGAGTGCATTTTGAAATTTAGACTTCTAGCATTGAGTAGCATTATCCTCAGTTTTTGCTTGCTTGTTCCTGCTATGGTGGTGAATTTGTTACTTGAACCCTGCCTAAAAAAGGAACTATAGGGGCAGTAAGAGCCTTAGCCAGTATCCGGAATCCCAGGGGCGACAGGTGCAGGCCATCTGTGGCAAAACATTGTGGTCTGTTGACCATGTCATCCCAAGCAGACAGATACTGGATCCCCTTAGAATGACACCAGAAGCTTAGCCAATTGTTGAAGTCAATCATTTTGTCCTTGTACTGCGGTATCATTCTGGGCGATGGCAGAATGCTACTCAGGGCTAGGGTCATACCTGCCTGGACTACAAGATCGGAGAGCTCTTCCATGTCTCTTTTCATGTAGTCCAGGGAGGTAAATCTCAGTTCATTCACACCAACATGGACAATGACAGAGTCATATTTGTACTTGTTGTGGAGTGACCTGAGTGCGTGGTTATGTGGCAGATCCTGGCACCCGACAGGCAGCTGACAATAACCTTCTCCTTGTTTAGCCTGGTGAGTGGGACATCAGTGTGCCTGATTATAGAGTCACCTATGACTAGTGTGTTGGGTATGTTGGTTTGCTTTATTGGCTGTGTTTGAGTGGCACACTGAGTCTGTGGGATATGTGTCATTTGGGTTGTGTTGGGGGGTGGAGGTTGCTTGTGTTTCTGCTTTGGAGGTCTCTGTTGCTTAGGCAGATTATTATTGAGAGCCTCCGCAAATGTTTTTGAGTTTCTATGTGTGGATTTTGGTGGTGTGGACGCAGTGAGACTATGTGATCAGTGTGGTGTGGTGCAAATGTTTACCTTATCCTCATGACTGTCAGGTTCAGTCTTGGTTGGAGAGAGCTTTACCTCCAGTTTGGCTAGATAAGTGCATCTCTCAAAGGTTGTAGTGTTGGGTGGTAGGAGGAGAGGGTTGTCTGTGTACATGAGGCAATTTCTGCATTGCCTCAAGATGCCCAGATTCATTAGATAGACAGGGGAGAACACTGGGAGCTGACCCTTGGACATGCCTGAATAAAAAACTATTTTCCTGTAGATAAGTGAGGAAAGTGAGTACAAGAGCTGTTTTTCTCAACGCCAGTGATAAAAGTAAGTACAAAAACTGTTTTCCTCAAGGTAATGAGGAAGATTGAATGCTATAGTAATTAGTAGCTTATTTAGTGCTTACAAGTTCTGAACAAGTGCTGAGCACGAATAAGCAAATTTAAGTGCTAAAACTAAGAATCTGTATCTGCACTAGACAAGTTACAGGACAGAAACAAGTGCAAATGCAGGCTTTCAAATCAGAAAGTTGAGAGAGATGGAAGATTGCCCAAACGGCCAATAACTACAAATTCTGGGCCAGAACCACTCCTTATGCGGTAGACAGGTTACCTAATGCTTACCACTCCCACTGATAAGCTAGAAGGCTTCCCTCCAACACAGAAAGGCTTGGGAGGCTCAGAAGCTTACAAACAGTCCTGGATATAGCAAATCTGTATCTGGAACACTAGTTACAGGAAAGGTAGGAAACAGGCTTACAGTTTTTTTTTTTTTACAGAAAAGTAGTAAAAACAATTCACATGCAGTGCAAGCTAGCACGCTTGAGTATGTAGCAATATTAGACCACACACAGTTTGAAAAATGCAATTAAATTAAAAAGGACTAAAAGCAAGTGCAGAAAGGGTTTATTAGGTAGAATGCAGTAAAGAGATGGGACTGGGGGAGTGTCCTAGATCAAATCTACAGTGGGGCGGGCACTGCAAAAGCCACCAAATTTAAACTACAAACCAAAAACAGGGAGGGGGGGTGGAAAAGATAGTTTCAGCAGAGATCTGAGCAACCACTAATATAGTACAAACTATAAAGCCAAAAAAAATACTCAGCTCTGTATATTTGCAGATCAGTCTCTCAGAACAGTGAGACAACAGATATCTAAGCAGCAATTAAACTTTATAATAAAGAAAAATATACTCAGCTCTGTATATTTGCAGATAGTCTTGTAAGGCTGTCTCTCAGAACACAGGTTCCAATTAAAATGCAGGCTGTTATTAACAGGTCAAATTAAGGGAACCTTGAGTTAGGTAACACACAAGCTATAAAAAACAGTTATATCAGCTGAAGACAAGGCAGAAAATGGGGATGGGGGGTGGGGAAGACAGTTTCAGCAGAGATCTGAGCAACCACTAATATAGTACAAACTATAAAGCCAAAAAAATATACTCAGCTCTGTATATTTGCAGATCAGTCTCTCAGAACAGTGAGACAACAGATATCTTAGCAACAGTTAAACTCTATAATAAAGAAAAATATACTCATCTCTGTATATTTGCAGATAGTCTTGTAAGGCTGTCTCTCAGAACACAGGTTATCATCAGATTATTGGGATATCTATGGCTACAATGGTGACCCTTGCTATGCAAAATACTTTGCTTGGCAGTGGTAAGAAAACTATGCCCTGAAGGGAAGTTGTGCCTGCTATGCTGTATATTGTGTTTCATTGTACAGATCACACTTGTAACTTACGGCAGTATACAGTGCAACAGCTTTTAGATTTTAAACTTAATGTTAGTTTTACCTGGTTTTGTTTACATTTTTGTTTTATGCAGATGTTAACAAACTATATATTCTGTATGTATAAAATATGAGAAAGGACACAATTATGAAACTTCAGTTTAAAAGAGACCCTATAAGAAAATATGTTTTGATGCTTGTGGAGTATGCATCCCAGTGTCAGGAAGAATGTTTATTAAGTCACAATATTTTGGAGTATCGATACCAATTACAAACTGCTATAATTTTTAAGAAAAATGGATTCATTCAGTATTGAGTTTTACAAAAGGAGCTATAAAGAGATGGTAGTAAAAGGACCATCTGATACAATTAGAAAAGAAAGAATAATAATTATGAAGAAAAGTAAATATACTACAAAATCCATGGCCTTTGGAATTAGATATATGAGAAACAAGGTTCTATGGCAAAGAGTGACACTAAAAAGGTGTGATCACAAAACTATGATTGCTGAAGCACACATCAAAACTTAAAACTCAGTTTGAAAATTTTTTTTTTTCTTTTTGTCAACTGAATAGCACACTAGACACTAATGTCCCTTTTCAGGAGCCATCTGAAGACAATGTCTGTTAATTAGCACATCTTATAACCATTTTTGGTGAGAGACTTTGTCTCCTGATCCCCCTCACATAGGGCCCAAGTTCCTCAGACAGACGGACACACACACACACACACACACACACACACACACACACACACACACACACACACACACACACACACACTTTGAAGATTGCTTTACCTCAGAGTAAGAATTCTCTGAAATACTGTAATGCTGATCTTTGAATGAAAATCACAGATTTTACTTCAGTAACCATTCTTTTTAGTTCTGACCCGAGTGCATCACACCTCTTCCTGGCCTTCAGAGACAGTGCAGCATTACATCAAATTTTCACAAGAATCAGAGAACTTTTAATGGCAGAAAAGATTGTGAAGGACATTATAGGAGATCAGCCCATCTTTATTTATAAACAGGCTTTTAATTTAAAACAAGTTTTAGAACAGTCTGTACTGACAAGTCAGAGTAACTAACAAATGTTTCTTTGTGGTTATTGTTTCACGTCAGTTTATTTAAGGAAAATTTGAATTTATGCATCCTGTAATAAAAAATGCTCTTAAAGCATAAATTTATGTTATGCATAAAACCAGGCTTTGTCAGAATGTCAACCATTTCATAGTTGAAAATTTAACAGAATGTAGCATATATGTATATGGGAACCTTAGGAGCATTACAGTTGACAGTGAAGTTTGTAATCACAGCACTAATCATTAGCTAGTGAAGACTATGTTTATGCTGTTATTGTTTTATAATTGCAGAATGGGTTTGTCTGAATTGCTGCACTGTATTTTTGGGGTGCATGATTTAGAAAAGAGGGAGAAAATAACCTTTAGGTTTGTGTTATGCCTTTTCCATTTTCTCTGACTTTGTGTCACTTCAGAATTCATTTAGCTTGACGTTGGGGTATGAGGGCTTTAGGGATGCAACGGGGCTTGTCTTTCCTGAAAAAATAAACAATTATTTCACAGAAGGTAATGATATAGATGGGAACAATTTTTTGCATTATATTAATATTTCAACTGATTTTTTGAAATGTACTTGTGAATGCAGCCTTAACAGTATAGCTTATTTGTATGTGTTTTTGAGCAAAGACTTCATAAATATGTGCTACATATCTAGGATACATACAGCCTGTTACATTTTCCATCTTACACCCATTTAGTTAAAGGAAATCAGTTATAAAGGGACAGCTGGTTAGGGCTGCAAGAATGGTCACTAAGGACACAGATTTTAACAACAAATGTGAATTATTATATAATATGGTTGTAAAGAGAGGATATCCGGGGGCTTTAGTCCATGAAATAATTGTTGAAGTAAAGCAAAATAGAACATCTGGCTATTTTAAATCGATTTTAAGATCATTGACTGGTAGCATGATGGAGAATACATCTGATGACATGTGTTTAACATCTGCAATAGTATCTAGGAATGGTGATGAAATTAATTACAGTGTTGCTTTTATCACCACATTTAGTTTGAATAGTAAGGATATTGAAGGGATTTTTAAGAAAAACTGGCCAATATTATTAGAGGATAGTGAACTGAGACAAAAAATAAACGATAGGCCAATTTTTGTGTATCGTAGAGGTAGGAATTTAAAAGCAATACTGGAAAATACATAAAAAATGTGCAACAGACAAAATGTGGGGATGAAGAAATGTGTTTTTTGTAATTATTGTGGATTTATTTGTGAGAGTGATAGGTTTATTATAAGAAACAGGGAATATCGAATATATAAAAAATGTAATTGTGAATCAAAAGCCCTAGTATACTTACCCAGGTGTAATGATTTTCCAAGATATTATACTGGCAAGACTGAATATAGATTAAAGGACAGAATCTATGAACATTTATATGGTAATAGGAGAAAGAATCCAAATGATGCCTTGGCTCGACATATTCTGGAATATCCAACACATTCTTTTAAGTTTATAGCCATTGACAATGTTGAATTAGACACCAGACGGGGCCTGTGGATGTTCATTTGGGAGAAGAATGAGTTATATTGGCAGCTAGAATTAAATTTTTGTGCTTGGCCAGGTTTAAACGATATACTTTCCATCGCATGTTTATTAAAACTTAAGGCATTTTTCATCTTAATTTTTTTGAATGTTTTTATATTGTGATTGTACCAGTCATAATGTACCTGGCCTTATTTGATTTTGAAAGCTAAGCAGGGTCAGCCTTGGTTAGTATTTGGATGGAAGCTCACTTAGGTAACATCTGGTATGTATACACACACACACACACACACACACACACACATATATATATATATATATATATATATATATAATATATATATATATATATATATATATATATATATATATATATATATATATATATATATATATATATATATATGGGTCTACTTTACATGGTCGACGTTCATATGGCCAAGACCATATGATCGACTTTTGAAAAGTCAACTATGGGGAACCGCTATCTCTGTACAGTGTGGAATGGGAAAATCTCCCTCTTCTGCACTGTAGTGTGATCTCAGAGTCAGTATATTTAAGTTACAGGGGATTTGGGGGGCAGAGCCCCCCCATGGGGGTGCAGGTGGGCTTGCCCCCTGCTAACAGTTTTAAGGTAAGTGTTCGTTGTGTTTTTTGTGTTTATTTTACATGGTCGGCTTTCTAAAAGTCGATCACATGGTTTTGGCCATATGAAATTCGACTTTGTGAAAAGTCAACCATGTAAAGTAGACCCATATATATATATATATATATATATATATATATATATATATATACTTTTATATCTGAGTTGTTTGGCTTATGCTACATACGTACAATCAACTGCATTACTAGCTGAGTTAAGTACAAACTTGCAGTGTTAAAGATTATACTGCATTTTATTTTATTTTTCTGTGTATTTAATTGTTTCATTGGTCTGTGTCTCTTTGTAATTATTTAGTTTTATGTTTAATTGTTTCATAGAATACTGTGGTCTTTCTCTGCCTCTGTGGTTACTAGATGAGTTAAGTACAAACTTGCAGTGTTAAAGATTGTACTGCATTTTACTTTATTTTTCTGTATATTTAATTGTTTCATTGGTTTGTGTCTCTCTGTAGTTATTTATTTTTCTATTTAATCATTTCATAAAATACTGTGGTCTCTCTGTCTCTGCAGTTAGTGGGGGCTATTGTGTTTCACTTCATTGATATTCCATGTTAAACTCTTAGCCTAGAGGGTTTCTGTGTATTTATAAGTCTTAGTCACATATCATTGAATTTATTACTGCTCAATATCTGAGTTGTTTGGCTTTTGCTACATACCTACAATCAACTGCATTACTTGCTGAGTTAAGTACAAACTTGCAGTGTTAAAGATTGTACTGCATTTTATTTTATTTTTCTGTGTATTTAATTGTTTCATTTGTCTGTGTCTCTCTGCAGTTATTTATTTTTCTATTTGTTTCATAGAATACTGTGGTTTCCCTCTCTCTCTCTCTCTCTCTCTCTCTCTCTCTCTCTCTCTCTCTGTCTCTGCAGTTAGTTTCCCACCTGCCCTCCCTGTTCTTGTTCTGGTATTAATCTTGGTGGCTTTGGAATTGCCCACCCCTCCTGTAAATTTGTGTTTGAACACTACTCTATCTCATTTTCTCACTCAACCGAGTACAGTGAGATCATATTTTTTCTTCAGACACTCCTACTAGTCCCATCTGTTCAGCTCTATCCCAGCTCTATTCCAGTCTAGTGTCACTAGCTCATTCTACCTTATAGAGAGAGAACATTTGTGAAGGGAAAGCCACATAGGTCCTTAATTTTGAATTATCTTCTGTTTCTCCTTTCTCCTTCTAGGCTTGTTTCCTGTCTTTCCTGTAACTAGTTTAGTCCAGATACAGGTTTGCTGTAACCAAGACTGTTTGTAAGCTTCTGAGCCTCCAAAGCCTTTCTGTGTTGGAGGGAAGCCTTCTATGTTATCATTGGGAGTGGTAAGCACTAGGTAACCTATCTACCACAAGAGTGGTTTCTGGCCCAGAAATTGTAGTTTTTTGGCTGTTTGGGAAGATTTTTCATCTCTTTCAACTTTCTGGTTTAAAAGCCTGTGTTTGCGCTTGTTTCCCACCTTTCCTGTAACTAGTTTAGTCCAGATACAGATTTGCTGTATCCAGGACTGTTTGTAAGCTTCTGAGCCCCCCAAGCCTTTCTGTGTTGGAGGGAAGCCTTGTAACTTATCAGTGGGAGTGGTAAGCACTAGGTAGCCTATCTACCACAAGAGTGGTTTCTGGCCCAGAAATTGTAGTTTATTGGCTGTTTGGCAGTTTTTCCATCTCTTTCAACTTTCTGGTTTAAAAGCCCACATTTGCTCTTGTTTTCTACCTTTCCTGTAACTTGTCTAGTCCAGATACAGATTTGCTGTATCCAGGACTGCTTGTAAGCTTCTGAGCCCCCCAAGCTTTTCTGTGTTGGAAGGAAGCATTCTAGCTTATCAATGGGAGTGGTAAGCACTAGGTGGCCTATCTACCACAAGATCCAGGTACAGATTCTAAGTTTTAGCACTTGAATTTGCTTATTCACGCTCAGCACTTGTTCAGAGCTTCTTTTAAGCACTAAATAAGCTACAAGTTACTACACCACTCAACCTTCCTATTTACCTAGAGGAAAACAGTTTTTGTACTTACTTTCCTCACTTGCTTAGAGAAAAACAGCTCTTATACTCACTTTCCTCACTTGTCTAGTGGAAAGTAGTTTTTTATTCAGGCATGTCCAAGGGTCAGCTCCCAGTGTTCTCTCCTGTCTATCTGATGAATCTGGGCATCTTGAGGCAATGTAGCAATTGCCTCATGTACACAGACAACCCTCTCCTCTTACCACCCAACACCACAGCCTGTGAGAGATGCACTTATCTAGCCAAACTGGAGGTAAAGCTGTCTCCAATCAAGACTGAACTTGACAGTCAAGAGGAGAAGGTAAACACTTGCACCACACCACACTCATCACATAGTCCCACTAAACCTACACCCCCAAATTCCACACATAGAAACACAAAAACATTCACAGAGGCTCTCAATAATTATCTGCTCAAGCAACAGAGACCTCCAAAGCAGAAATGCAAGCAACCTCCACCCCCTAACACAACCCAAATGACACATAGCCCACAGACTCAGTGTGCCAATAAACCACAGCCCATAAGGCAAACCAGCGTACCCAACACACTAGTCATAGGTGACTCTATAGTCAAGCACACTGATGTCCCACTCATCAGGCTAAACAAGGAGAAGGTTACTGTCAGCTGCCTGTCGGGTGCCAGGATCTGCCACATAACCCACGCACTCAGGTCACTCCACAACAAGTACAAATATGACTGTCATTGTGTGAATGACCTGAGATGTACCTCCCTGGATTACATGAAAAGAGACATGGAATAGCTGTCTGATCTTGTAGCCCAGGCAGGTATGACCCTAGCCCTGAGTAGCACCCTGCCATCGCTCAGAATGATACTGCAGTACAAGGACAAAATGATTGACTTCAACAATTGGCTAAGCTTTTGGTGTCATTCTAAGGGGATCCAGTATCTGTCTGCCTGGGACGACATGGTCGACAGACCACGATGCTTTGCCAGAGATGGCCTGCACCTGTCGCCCCTGGGATTCCAGATACTGGCTAAGGCTCTTACCGCCCCTATAGTGCCTTTTTTAGGCAAGGTTCAAATGACAAATTCACCACCATAACAGGATCAGGCAAGCAAAAACTGATGGTAATGCCACTCAATGCTAGAAGTCTAAATCTCAAAATTCACTCACTCGAGGCACTCCTTAAAATGGAGAACATCAATATCTGTGCTGTGACTGAGACCTGGTTCAAGGCTCTAGAGAGCACCCCTGCATTACCAGGCTATAATTCATACCACACTTTTCGTCCATCTAACCTGGGTCAGAACATCAAAGGCAGAAGTGTGTCCATATTCATTAAGGATATCCACACCTCCAGGCTAGTTGTGCAACATAATGCATCCGAGGTTATCCAAGTGCAACTAACTCTGGGCAAAACTGCAATCCAAATTGTAGCTTGCTACAGATCCCCCACCATGCCCCAGGATTCCCACTCCTCTTTTCTTGATATACTGGAAAATATTAGGGTTCAACCAAACACCCTAATAATGGGCATTGCAACTACCCCATCATTAACTGGGAAAACTACTCATCTACCAACTCCTTCTCTCAACGCTTTCTGGAATTCATAAATTAGAATGCCCTGGATCAACATATCCACACCCCCACCAGGGCCATCAATATCCTACACTGGTGTTCCACACCTGAAATCAACTCCTCATTGGTCAGATCTGAACATAAGCTAATCACCCTAGATACCAGCATCCCGCCCCCACCCACCATTAAGGAAACCGTGGTAAAAGATTTCTCCAAAGTCAGCTTCATGCTTCTTAAGACAGAAGTGGTGAACTTCATGACACCCATGCAGATGGACAATACAATTACAACTGCTGAATCCTACACAAATGCACTCTACAAGCACTTACACGAGTGCATGGATCATGCTATCCCAAACGGAACCAAGACGCTATTGTCCAAAAAAAGGAAGCCAATCTTGTGGTCCCCTGCCATAAACAAACTCTACAACAGAAGGAAGAAACTGTTGCAAAAGAGAGTAAAGTCCCATGAGTAGAGAAGCTCCCTGGTCAGCCTCAGTAAGAAGCTGAGAACCCTTATAAGATCCTCTAAAGCTAGCTATGAAAACAAAATTGTCACTGATTCTAAGGGCAACCACAAAGCATTCTATAGTTATGTCAAGAATCTCAATGGCAACACCCACCTCTGCTCTGAGTTACAGCACAATGGCATGAAAATTATAGAACCAACTGATATTCCCAACATCCTTGCAGATAGGTTCAGTCCTAACGTTACCCCCCTCTCACCCCCTAAAGGGCCCATATCTTTACAGGAAGAATGCAGAGTACCTGTAATCACATCTATGCAGGTAAAAGCCGCACTCTCTAAAACCAAAAACACAGCATCCATGGGACCAGACAACATCCCAGGCTGTGTTTTACATGAACTTCAGAATGAACTGGCTCCCCACCTAAGCACCATGTTCAATCATAGTCTCATGTCAGACTTTGAGCCCACTGAATGTATCACAGCAACAGTTATCCCACTCCACAAAGGGGGAGCCACCACTGATCCTGGGAACTATTGCCCTATTAGCCTGACGAGCCTGGTCTGCAAGGCTATGGAATGTATCATCATGGAACTCATAAACAAAGACATTGGTAACCTCCAATCTCTGGACCCCACCCAGTTCGGGTTTGTGAAAGGCAGATCATGCCTTCTGTACCTGAATGACTTCTTTGAGGAAGTCACCAAAGCCGTAGACAAGGGTAAGGTGGTTCACACAGCCTATCTTGACCTCGCCAAGGCTTTTGATACCACCCCCCATTCTAGAATTATAGCTAAACTCACTAAACTAGATATAAATCCCTACGTCACAAGATGGGTTGCCAGCTGGCTCACTGACAGAACCCACACTGTAAAAGTTGCAGACTCCAAATCTGACTTCAAACCAGTGACAAGTTCAGTCCTGGGATCTCTCCTGTTTGGTATCTACTTCTCTGAAGTACTGGCTAACATGGAAGGCCTCTGGCTAACAAAGTTCACAGATGACTGCAAACTAGGAGCCATAGTCAAGTCCCCAAATGATGTGGACATCCTACAGAAGGGCCTCACTGAGACAGATGCCTGGTGTCAGAGGCATGGCCTCAAGCTCAATGCCAAAAAGTGGATTGTCATCCCCTTTGGTTAAAAACTCTGTACCCATGAACTACCACATAAACAGCAGTCTACTTAACACCGAATGTGTGATAAGAGACCTTGGGACCCAGGTGGACAGTAGTCTCTCCTTTGATAATCACATTGCCACAGTAGTCAGGAAATCCTTTTATGTGGCACACCTCATCACAAAAGGGTTCTCATCCAGGAGAAAAGAGGTCATTGTTCCCCTCTATTCGTCACTCATTAGACCCATTATAGAGTAAAACACCCCTTTTGGAATATACCTCACAAGACATCTTCAGCAGCTGGAAAGGCCACAGAAGTACCTCACAAAGAGGATTACTGGCCACAAACAGAAGCCCTACACTGACCGTCTCAAAAAACTCCAGCTTTACTCTGTAGCATATCGCCTACTCTGAGGAGATCTCTGTCTAACATATAAAGCTATGTTAAACCCAGAGCTGTTGGACATGCTACACCTAATGAAATCCCAATCTTTCCAAGCTACACACTCTAGGGACCTAAACTTTGTCACCACAATAAACAGGACATGCTGGCGGAATAGATTCCTGTCCCAGAGACTTCCTATACTCCAGAACAAGCTACCCATCTATGTCAAGCAAAGTTCCTCATTAGCACTCTTCAAGAAAAATCTTGATGAGTGGATGGGAAATAGAAAATACACCCCGGGGATCACTTCTGTGACTCTGCTCAACAGGGGCACAGGAAATTAACTTTCTTGGGTGGTGTAAGTCAGGGAACCTTGTTGGCTAGGTTTATTAGGCCCTTGGGCCAATAGCTTAGTACCTACCTATGAACCTATAACAAGATTTATATGTCTGTGTACTTTTTACTGGTGGGAATAATAATTTACAAGTTCATTTTAGGACCTTGTTTAAACTATTTGTAAATTATTGTTATATAATATTTATTTATATATAAACATATTTATGTGAATTTTATTTGTATTAGGAAGATGTGCTGGGGATTTTTACATGGTCATAGTTTTACACAAATACAAATATAAATGTTTTGTAGAGGTACATATTAAATAATTTTTTTAACATTCTGGAGGTATCCAGTGTCTGTCCCGTTGCCAGGAGTTATATTGGAGTTTGTCTTCATTCCTGTTTTTAAATTAATTATTTCACAGTGTAAGGCAATATGTTTTATGAAAATCATTTGAGAGTGACCAGTGTCAGTATTTGATATTTTATTTGTGACTATTTGTGCCTTGGCTATGTGAGATGCAGTTAATCAAAGAGAAGGAGAATTTTGCTCTGTATAAGCCTAATAGTCTCTGTAATGACCCTAAGGATATTTGGCTTCACAACTTGAAATTGTTATTCCAGTATAGAAGGGGCTTAGATATGTTGCTAAATGGGAAAGAGTATAACTGGCAGATAAAATTAAATTTCGATATACGTCTAGGCTTGAATGAAACAACTACTTTTAAGCTAGTCATGAAAAGCAACCTTTAAAATATTGATATATTTTAAGAGAAATGTATTGTTTTAATTAATAGGTGCTTTTAATTGCTAGGCTTTGTCAGCTGACTGAAATGAACTTAAATTGCTTTTGAGTATGTTCAGAGAGATTGTCAGTTTGAATATACATTTTTTGTTGCAGATGATACCACAACAAAGAACAAAAAAAACATTACAACTTAACATGTCAAATCAAGTGAACAATAATACTGCGGCACCCTACCACTGGCCAGGTAATCAAGGAGCCTCAATCCTCACTGCTGGCAACAGTGGAGGATGTACACACTGGTAGGATGACAAGTTATACACACAGTATTTCCAGAAGCAGCTCTCTGCATCAAGTGCAATTTCCCTTAAGAGCACACAGAGACCACAGTCAGTCCGGGGCTGGTTTCCACCTCTTTCTCCAGATCCCCAATAAGACTCCCTACTGGCACTGCTATAGAGTTGAGTTCTCAGCTGAGTGGCCAAGCCAAGAACTCCAGCACCCTCTCTGTCTGACCAATGTGCTTCATGTCCCTGCCCAAGTAGTTAACACACACACTCTTTGAGATTTATTTTACACGCACACGCACACACACACACACACACACACACACACACACACACACACACACACACACACACACACACACACACACACACACACACACACACACACACACACACACACACCTGGGAAAGGTTGGCACAGGTGTACTAGTTATGCCCCCTTCTGCCCAGAATATAAGGTAGTTATTCCTGCCACCACCCAACTCTTTATCAGCTACTTTAAGGCTCTAAACAAAGGGTGTCCAATCTTACTGTGTAATGTTACTATCAATACAAATGGTAGTTTGACCAAGAGCAGGAGTATCCTACACAGTGTCGCCAAATAAATATGCAAGTACTCACAGAACATAAATATTTCTCTACACAGATCAGACACAATGAAAGGTTTAAATATAGTTAATAATAAATAATAAAAGAACAAGAAAAATACTCAGTATATAATCACAGTAATATCAGAGTTCAAAATCACAGGAAATATTGAAAACAACATTGCAGAACAGTCTCAAATAAATATAAAAACATCTAAATTAAGTTTTGGTATATTTTGACTATATCTAGAGAATTACTATATCCTAGTTAACTTACTTACAGAGCAAGCAAGGCAGATGTGGTGACTGGGTCTTCCAGCTGATGTTGTCAGGTCAAAAATACAGAATACTCAGTCTCTCTCTCAGATAGTTCTTAAATTAATATCTCAAATATTACTGCTGGGATAGTTTGCAGAATGACATAATTTCTTGTCATCTGACTCTATCCCAGGTAAAACCCTCACTGATGCAGCTGATAGCATTTAGCATCCACCTGTGAAAATACATAGACAAGGCTTTTCTTAGATCTAAGGCAGATCCTGGAAGTCACAAAACAATAAAAACACTTCTAAGACAATATAGCGAACCTCTAGTTCTAGACATTGTGTATGTTACTGCACTGAAACTAAAAGATAACATCCTTTAACTACGTGGCTATAAAGTAATTTAATTTCAGCTATTTTTCTGAAGTTAACCTCTGGTGTTCCAGTTTCCATTGTTAAAAAATATAAATCAAAACAGTTACAATTGTGCAGGTACATTTCTGTTCTAATCCAGTAGGGTACACTGTGGTTACATTTTTAAGCTTAGTACTTTACAAAATATCTCTTCAGCACACGTCTGTACAAGCCATCTTATACGAAATACAGTTCTAATACATTTGTATCACAAGCATATGAATCATGTTGATATTCACAGATGACACATAACCATTTACAAAATTCCAGACAGCTGTGCTGGCAGTATCTCAGTCTGTCACACTTCTATATAAATCATATTAATATTCAAATGACATATAATTATTAACAAAATTCCAGATAGCTGGGCTGGTAGTATCTCCTTTCATGACAAATACAATAATTGCATGGTAATAGAAAGGCTTAATAGATTAACCAGCTTTCAAATTGTTAGATATTTCTATTATATATAACAACATTTAATGAAGAACTAGGAACAATATGAATAGTAAACATTGTGGACTTGGTGACATCTGTTTACAATGTTGTAACATAGCTCATAAGGACCATTTGATTGCTTATGGTAAATATGGCAGATCCATACAAATGGAAAGTGATGTACATTAGAAGACATCTTGATGGAAATATCTAATAAGGTGGGAGAAGAGATAATATGAGAAATGTGGGGGAATCAGGAAACAACATCACAAGGGTGAACAAAGGGAGAGCATAAACCACTCAAGTAATTCAGCTCATCTAAATGTAAAGTGATGTATAAACAATTATGACAATTGCAGTTTCCTTCAATATCTAATTATGTTGGATGTTGAAAGCATTCACTACTTGCTATGAACTGAGGTGCAATACAATGTAGATTTTTTTTAATTATGGATCATTTGTGAGTAATTTGTTATGTTTTAATTTGGTCAGGTTAGTCACTGTGTTGACACCTTTTGATTGAATATAACTGAAAAGGTTTTGTAGCCTGAATTTACAAATAAAGTTGATTTATATTTTATCTCTATTGTTATATCTGGAGCTTTCTTCAAAAGCCTTTTTCTCACTGGATTTAGGTAGTTGCCTGGTTTCTTGCAGGGGATAGTGTAAAACTAGGCCATTATAAGTAGCATGGATGTTAACCAGTTTAAATAATAATTCTGAAAAAAAATAGTTTCCAAGAGAGTGTCAAAAGCTAAAGCTGTCTTAAAATGTTATGAAACTATATTTAAAAGTGGCCTATGAATTTTGAAATGAGATATTCTTTTTATTCTTGTACTTCCACAATAATTCTGTCTCATTTTGACTTTGTTATATAGACTTTTAAGTTTCTGAAATGATTCACTTTAATGTGGATTCGGAAAAAAAACACAAGTAACTCTGGTAGTGAGCAAACACTCAGATCCATTATTTGTAAGTGCAAACATTGTCTAGCACCTTCATCTATATGAATTTCTTGTCTAAATCTGACAATTACAATCTTACCTAGATTATACAGAAAATTAAAATTAACCTTTTCTTGTCGGATTATTTCAATTGCTTAGAGTCCACAAATAATTAAACCAAGCACATTCTCTTTGGATGTAACCTACCCTTCAGTTATCTAAACAAAATCTTAATCAAAAATCTTAATCAGAAAAAAGTAATAAAAATCTGAAATGTAATTAGAAATATAAGTTTTTGAGCATCTCAGGAAAAGCTACATTATAAAACAGAAAAGGAAATTAGTAAACAAAACTGTGTGGAGCTTTGTTACACCCTATCACATACAAGAAATTACAGAGATCACACTAATTTTCATCATCTGTTTATGAAGTAAATTGTCTCAGCCTAATATGTTTCCAAAAAATAAAATAATTTTGATGATTTCATGACTAGAAATATATATTAGATTCTCCTTGTGATTGAAAAAACTTACTAAATGCATATAGTGTTCAGCTTTTTTTTTTTTGCTCAGTGTTCTTACATATTCCAATAACAAAGAAAACTAATAATACTGTATTTTAATTATTTCAGTTGGATTTAAACATCTTTTCTGTGTTTCTACATGAAAGGCAGCCCCAGATAAAGCTGCCAGTTATATGCCTGAAATTATTCCTTTAATGTTTTTGTTTTCCCATTTCCACTACTGCCTACTGTAACTAACAAAAATGCACATATTGACACACATGCACAAATTATACTAACACATGCATGAATTCACATGCACACACACACACACACACACACACACACACACACACAATCTTGTATTTTTATATGCACTCTGTCTTACACATATCAAGGGTAGGCTGCCTCAGAGGCCCATTAAGCTGTCACTGTGGAATGGAAAGACAACTGGCATTTCTGAATGAGAAAAAAATGGCATGTTTAGCTCTCGCTCAGCCTAGGAATGCCTGGCCACAATGTCCCTGGAATAAATGGGCCAACTGAATGCCATTAGTGCGGCCATAGGGTAAGGTCCTGAAAAGGTGCAAAAAAATAGGAACTCTCCATAGACAGGAATACACCAGCATAACTTTTCCTCTTTCCCCAGAGGCAGGGACAAATCCAATCAAATGGCTTGTCCACTAAAAGGTTCCGCTCCCTTCCCTCATAGGCATGCATTCTGGATTGCCTTCCCTCTTCCTTGTGGTACACGTAACTCCCATAGCTCTCAGCTTTCCATCTCCAAAGTGTTTAGCTCGGTTTTCTATAGGAAGGTTAAATGCAGTACCATCGGATGTCTACAAGGTCAAAATATAATACAGAAATTTGAAATTTCAGAAAAGCAGAATGTCAAAAATCAGTTGCACGAGAAAGTGCTTCGACGTTTTCGACATTCCCCTTTTTCAACTGTATTCTGTTGTTGATGCGTTAATGCACATGACAAATAGACGTATCCAATGTAATGCAACGTAGTGTATGACAGCAAAGAAACAGTGGGAATTAATGTGGCGCGACTTTCTGTTTTTAAAACGTAATTGTTATAGTAAAACCAGTGCAATTATACCCGTGCAAACATTTTTTTAATGCTATCCAAACCAGCACACTGTGACAATATAGAAATCATGTAATTAAATATCATCCCAACATCACTGATAACACCGATGTCTGCATACAAGAAAGTCCTTCCATTAATAATGTTGTGCGATCCTCTGATTAATTATTACCATAGTGTAATAAACATTTTAAAAAGAGCAATGCTGTGCTACAAGACGCAAAAATCCTCTAACACTGAGTTCATCCCTTTGTGCTAGCAGCCTGTCGAAAGCAGCCTCTTTATCCAGAACTGTCAGAACTCTCCTTCTTCTGGGTGACAGTGGCACACATGCCAATAACCTGCTTTTAAAGTCCTCAACTCTGTTCTGCTCCAACTGTATAGCGCGCAAAACATCCAAAATGTACAACCTTGGTTTACCAAGCAGACTGCAGAGATGCCGATGCCATCCCTCAACTGCATTTTGGCTCCTGGGATAACCAAATGTACAGGTGTCCCATTGGTTCCAAAAACTAATATCAAATAATGGGGGTAATCTTTCTGTAGTAGTGCAATGCATACTATACCTGCGAGGTCGACCTAGCACATAATTCTCACTGAAGAATCTGCATAGTGGTTTTGCATTCTCAGGCGTTTCTTCCTCAATTTCTGTCAAGGTGTCTTGCACATAGTCAGGGTGTATAAAAGCCAAGGCAGGTATCTGCTTGCACAGGAGACTAAACCTTATTCCACTACCAAAGTCAGAAGCAAGATGTAACTTCTGAATCTGTCTCCAGATTATCTGGCACAAATGAAACCAGCATCCTTTGGCAACACTGTTAGGGAAATGTGTCTAAATAGCATTCACTGTCCCCTTTTCAAAATCACTCTCAAGACCATGCTAGGTTTTAATAACAGATCATAACAAACACATAGCATAACTACACAATTCCAAAATGTATTATAGTAGTCTTCCGACTTTGATGGTAAAATGCCATACCCCACTGGAATTACTTTGCTTATACCTGCTTCCTCCAAGCTACAGTGAATAGTATGGATTTGCTTGCATTCTGATGTACTTATAGGGAAGGTCTCATCCACTAAAATATACTTGGAATTACACAACATCTGCAGGTTTGACTGTGTCATGATAACTATACAATTACCAGCTGGACAAGCCTCTCCAGTGTGTTCAACAATACATGTACCACTTTTAATGGGAAGATGATCGGCAGTTAGGTCACTCAAAGTTTGCACATTACTGAACATGTTTTTCCTTTTTCATTGTCTAACCCTAGTAATGGACTGTTTCAAGGCTGAAGTGTTGGGTAAAGCATTTACAACTTCTGTGGGGGTTTCTGACAGTATTTCTGATACAACTTTACATGGGTCTTCTATGCATATTTCTGCTCTCTTTTTAATACTGTCCCTCACCCAATATATTTCACATTTTAGGGTGTCAGGGGCATGAAAATGTCCTGTACTTTTTATTAACTTGTATCCATACCCTGTGAGTTCCGTAATACATCACCCTCTACATTTCTCCTTAAGTTTTTTACAGCAACACCAATATGTTCTGTTGTGCGTATTCTTTTCTTGTGTGTGTATATATATATATATATATATATATATATATATATATATATATATATATATATATATATATATATATATATATTGATAACCATCTACGTACAACATTCTACTCCCCTTTTGAGTCAAATCGTCCCATAATTGTTCCCAATGACTCCAGGCACAAATGCTGGCTCATCTGGCATAGAACTAGTCCTACTGCAATGAAAATTAGAAGTTACATTTACTTTTTGTTATCTCTCTCTCCACACATTCTACTCTGTATTACACCCTTCTCTGTGAATAATCATACATATCTGCTCATGCTGCTGACGGTATGGTATAATCCTTATAGTCCGTTTTATCCAACTAAATGTTTCCACACTTTTATTGGAACATTACATCCATTTTGGATTAATTTCATACATTCAACATTACGCATGACATCTGATCAATGTAGTCAGTACGTCGTGCTGCAAACAGTCGATTGCAACCTGCAATTCACTATTATGGGGTCGACTACTTTGCGTACAGTCAATTTAGTCTTGGATACCATGATTTCGACTTTCTAAAGCTCGTTCTACTGCATTTTGCACACACCATAGTAAACCGTTTAGCTCTTATACTGTGGAAAAAATGGGCAAAATGTAGAACACTTGTTAACAAACTCAACTAGAAAGTTTATAGCATGGTTAATAATTATCATTTCTTCTTAGTTACAAAGAGTTATTTTGATGAATTTAATACAATTCACCATTATTTATCATAGATATTTTTTTTTTAAATTCTTAACAATGACTGTACGATAGACCCTTTCAGTGTGAAACAGGGTCAAACATGCCATTTAAAATCTCAAAATGAAGATTTTTCCTCAAAATGAGATACAGTTGTGAGATATGGCAACATCTACTAGAGGGCTCTGATGGCCCTCTTCAGACCTAAAGGTCAAAAAACATGCCACCCTGGTGTAATCCCAACATCAATAGGCTGTATAACAGGAGGAAGAAAATAATGGCAAAATTAGGAGGTGCAGCTCCCAGCAGGATAAAAGCACTCTCACCAAACTAAACAAACATCTCAGAGGACAAATGAAGTCTAACAAAGCCAAATCTGAGGTGAATGTGGCCTCCCAGGCCAAGGACAACCACAAGGCATTCTTTAGCTATGTCTGCAATCTCAAAGACAGTACACAATTGCATGCAGAGCTCATTGTAAATGGAGCCACCTATACTGAATGAGAAAATATAGCAAACCTACTGGCTGAAAATTCAGCTCCAACTTTACCCCTTCCTCCCCCTCAACCTTCCCTCAGGAAATATCAAATATAACTCTCCCTAATATCACTAGGGAACAGGTCCTTAATGCTCTCTCTAAGACCAAGAACTCTGCATCACCAGGTCCAGACCATATCCCAGGTTGCTTTCTAAATAGCATGAAACATGATCTATCAAGTCATCTGGAATTGCTATTTAAGTATAGCTACCAAACAGGCTTCATGCCTCATAAATGGATAACAGCAGCAGTCATGCCTCTGCACAAAGGTGGGCCATCTACAGACCTTGGAAACTATAGCCTCATAAGTCTCACTAGTCTCACATGCAAAGCCATGGAAAGAATTATCATGGACATAATCAATAATGATATAGGAAACCTGCAGACATTGGACCCAACCCAATTTGGTTTCATCCTGGGCAGGTCATGCCCTCTCAACCTGTTCGACATCTTTGAGAAGGTCACCAAAGCAATGGATGAGGGCACAATGGTTCACACTGCATACTTTGACTGGGCCAAGGCATTTGACACAATCCCTCAATTAGGCATTATTGACAAACTTAAGAGGTTAGGTACAACCTTTATGTCACTCGGTGGATAGCAAGCTGGCTTACAAACAGAACCCAGGAAGTTAGAATTGATGAGTCCACCTCTACAAGAGGCCAGTGAAAGTGGTGTCCCTTAGGGATCAGTCCTGGGACTGCTCCTTTTTGGCATTTACTTCTCTAAAGTCAAGGCCAACATCAATGGCCTCTGGCTGACTAAATTTGCAGATGATTGCAGGAGCTGTCATTGAATCGCCCACCAACACAAATGTTTTCCAGGAAGGGATGACACAAATAAACAACTGGTGCCAGACCCATGGACTAAAACTAAATACCAAGAAATGCATAATTGTTTCCTTCAGGAAGTCACTCACCCCAATAACTATCATATTGACAACACACCCCTAAGAGTTGACACAGTAGTCAGGGACTTGGAGACACACACAGACAGTAATCTAGCCTTTGACCATCATGTGTCTACAGTAGTAAGGAAATCATTCTATATTGTGCAACTTATAAACAAAGGTATGACATTTAGGTCCAAGGAAGTCATTGTTCCACTATATTCAGTTTTCATCAGACATACCATTGAGTACAATGCCCTCTTTGGTATATACCTAACCAGGCATATCCAATAACTGGAACATCCACAGAGATTCCTCACTAAAAGAATACAGGGCATAAGTAACATGTCCTGGGCAGACCACTTCAAGGCCATATCCATGTATTCTGTCTCCTACAGGCTCCTGAGGGGAGATCTATGCCTGGCATACAAGGCAAGGCATTGTCAGATCCCACTCTGATGGACCTCCTGCATACCTGCAAAACAAACAGTGCCAGAATTACCCATTGTAAAGACTTAAACCTTGCCTGTGATATAGGACCTGCTGGAGAGACAGATGTGCATCATGGACATACCTCCCAACTGTCCAGATTTTAGAAGAATGCCCAGATTTTTGGCTCATATTTTTAGTCTGTTCCGCATAAAATTTGTGGTTTTCTGTCAAATCACTGGGATGATCTGAGGATTGAAGTCACTAAGTAATGGCATACATTTGAGTTTCAGACTTCAAATCAGTCAGAAAATGTATGTTAAAACAAATCATGTTATTCTAGCAACTTTCTAAGTTTATAAGAGCAATATTTAAAATATGTACCTATTTTGGGCCTTAGTCCCCCCATTTTATAGGGCTTTGTCCAGATTTCTTGCACTAAGAGGTTCAGAGGTATGATTGCGAAGACTACCCTTTCTCTGGAAATGGATCCCCATCCATGTGAAGCAGAGTTCCTCCCTAAACCAATTCAAGTGCAACTTGGACAATTGGATGGGAAACTGGAAACTCATCCCATGTTTGGCACCTATGTCTTATGCAAACAGGTAACCTCTAAATGGTTCATCTCCCAGGCCCCTGCTTATAGTTATCAAAGGTATCATAACGTGTCAGAGATTTGGGATGCATGGCTAGGTTTAAGAAGGCCCTTATGGTTGTAAGCCTAGTAAACACCTATGAACCTATAAAAACCTGCTCTACATCAGGTCACTAGGCTTTAAATTTCACTACATGTAGGTGTCCCAAATTAACTCCAACCTCCCTTCATGTTTCTGGGTAAGTATCCTTAAAGGGGCAGTCTACCACTATGCTACCTGACATGTCTAATCTAGTGAAATTAAAAAGACTAGACACCACTGTACTACAGCCAATTAATTCAGCAATTAATTCAAGGATTTTGAACTGCCTCCCAACTAACAGAAGGCACAAGTTACCAAAAATGCAGTCGTGCTGTGATATGCAAGGCACATCCTATTGAAACAAGCCTTTTCATTATAGCGCTGAGATTGTAGTAGAGCAGGAATTGGGGATATGCTCTTTCCCCGTGTTCTACAGTCTTAAAGTTGTAGGGAAGGCAGTGGGGTAGGATGGCAGTTATTTATGGTAGTGTGTTTGTTGATAGTGTAGAGTCTAATTATGTCTGTGTGTGTGATATAGGAGTATGTGTTTGTTCATTTGCAGATAGAGTTTGCATTACGTGTGTGTTTTACAAACTGTCAACTGAATGTGGAGATTACAGGCATGTGTAGTATCGTGGTATGGAGTGTGTATGCAATTAATAAGTCACTTGTTTATGATCACAGTCTTATAACACAATATATACTCATATATGTATACTCCCTACAGATGTATGTTCTTGATCTTTCTTGCTGTTTTCATGTACATAATATGTGGATACCATATATTTCATCAATAAGAAAAGAGTTAAAGAATAAACAGGAAATGAGTTGCTTCACAAAAGCAAGAAAGAATATTTACAGTCTTTATTAGCAACATTTCTCAGAGCAAAACAGATATAGCAATACTAATCAGCTACTTTACATTGGCAAAATTAAGTTGCTGTTCTTCAGACCCATATTGACTAGACAACTGCCAACATATTACAAACAGGCCTGCAGCAACTTGCTGCATTCCTCTCTTCTGGTTTCTCTGTAGGAGAAATCCATTTCAGTCAGGATACAGGTCATCCTCAAGAATACAAGCATGTCTTCACCACTCTCAGACTGCCATTTACTTTTACACAAAGTCCCTGGGATTTTCCCTTAATTCCATGGAGGATGAGAGGCAAATTTGTTTTTATTCCATCAGTGAGGGTAAATTTTGACATACAGACTATATCAGTTGTCCCTTATTATCTTCAGAATCTGTTTCCTGGATGAAAACTCTATATCTGCCTTCTATCATGCCCTGTGCTCAACAGTGGCATGTTTTTCTTCTCCCGTGTTCACTCCAGTGTTCAGCAGTGGCCCAGCAGTCACTATGTAATATCACACACACACACACACACACACACACACACACACACACACACACACACACACACACACACACACACACACGCACGCACACATGCGCACACGTGCACACACTCACACACGCACACACACACATGCATACAAACATGCATACATACACAAACACATCCACTTGGTCAAACACAGTTTTAAAAAATAATCATTATGAGTGTCCATTTGCAGTGCTTGGGGGTCTTTCCTCATCTGTCTGTTCTACAAGGTAAGAAATTTGTTGCAAGCATTAATATAAGTAGTTTATTTCATATGACTTTTACTAATACAGATGTGCAAAGGTGTTGAGAAAGATATGATATGATGTATTAGTTTTTATTGGTGTAAAATGCAGACTGAAGCCAATCTCATGGTAGAGTCCTAGCCTGGTAATGGCATTGACAGCAAAATGCTAGTGAATCAGCTTGTTGCTGCTGCTCCTAAGGGTATTATACATGATCTGGGGTTGGTTGTTATTTCGTTGAATGGTTATGCTCACCAACTGGAGCCTGTGAAGTTAACAGGGGGGATTTGGTGGAGAAACAATATGCCAACTTTGATGCTATTAAAACATATGTCAGGTGAAGCTTGTGCTAAGAGGTGCAGGCAGATGGTACACAATGCAAGAGTTGTTTTATCTGTTTTGGAAATAAGGTCAGTCAAAGAATTTAAAGAACCTGTGAATAAATTGTGTTGCCTGAAGGAAAAGATGGTTCAGATAGTGTCCAAACTTGTTTAAAATTCCATTCTCTCAATGTTATCCACTAACCACTTCAAGCCATCACTTAAAGCTTATCTAAAAAATAAGTGGCTATGTTCCTGTTCTAACCCTCATGAATGTTCTGATACATCACAGTATACCCCAACCATATCCAACTTTTTCCCGGTGTTTAATCCTTTATTCGTACCGACCTATCTTAACCTTATATCTTGACATAAGTCATACTTCACAAATAGTACTAGCTATGTTCAAAGCATAGGTTTTGTTGTCAAGGCGTAACAAATTTGTATTTTCTTATATATATATATATATATATATATATATACTGCATTTTGTTTGCTTTATAGTTTATTGATTATTGTAATGTGTGCATTAAACTTTACTATTATTCATGCAGCTTTTCTCCCCGGGCCTCTGCTGAAAAAGGACCTGTGTCCAGTCGGACTTAACCAGTAACCAAATGTTAAATAAATAAATAAAAATAAAATAGTGATTTAATATTGGGGACTGAAAAGGCTTATCAGTTACCCTTATCTTTGATACAGAGAAAAATTAGTAGAACCAAGATAATTCTGGTACAAGTTGCCTTTTAGTATGAGAAGGGTTGATTTTATGGCATCTGTGGCATTTGGTAGATCATGGCCGGCCTTAGGCATAGGCAAACTAGGTGACCGCCTAGGGCGCTGTACAGGCCAGCCTCGGAAAGGGCGCTATTTTTAACTATTTATTTATTTTAATTAATAAAATTCTTCTCGCTCGGCTCCCTGTTCAGGAAGTCTGATCCATAGCGTGAGAGGGGTGAGCGCCCTTCCACTTACAGCTGCAGGTTGGCTCAGAGACTAAAAAAAAAAAAAAAATTGCGGTACACGAGTCTGTTATCTTAAGGAGGAACATTAACATGCATGCGTCATGACGGCAGCGTGGACACAAATACATTCTTCAGGCCTGCACGTAATTTAAACTAGCAGTTCTTTTAAGAAATACGCCAAGTCCGTGTGGAGCCATTTGGTTTAGAAAATAGGTAAGTGTATGCGTGTTTGTGTTGAAGTGTAATTTAAGCTGCTCACTTCTGTATGAGAGAGGAAGTGTGTGTGTATATGTATGGAATTTAAATTTAGCTGTTCTGTTTGCATGAGAGATAGTGTGCTTGTGTGTTAATGTGTGAGAGTAGATGCGTGTACATGTGTGTTGCTGATATGGTGAAAGTCTGTAGCAAATAGCTCTCAGCAGGCATCCAGGAAATATTGTCTGGACCAATGTAACTGGAATTTTTAAATTTGGATAGTGTAAAAAGGACTTGATCTGAAGTGATTTCAAAGGAGGAGATGGGGACTGATATAGTCTGAAGCTGCAAGTCTCAAACCCACATACCACTATTTATTACTCATACCTTAGCTGCATAGCTTCTTCTGTTTTTCATTTTGTGAAGGACCAGTGGCACCCATTGCTCATATCTGCATAACATTTATCACATATGATTGGCAAATACACTCTCTAGTTCCTTCACTCAGACAAGAGAGTGTATCTATCGGTCAGTGTTCAAACCTATTGCTATGGTCTTTGATCCCATCCTGACACATCTAGAGTGTCATTTGTGTTACTAATATTCATGCTTCTATTGTGTGTAAGAACCATTTATCTCTGAATTGTGAAGACAGTGAGAAAAAAAAAGGATGTGGTGGTTTTACTTTGCATTTAGATAGGGAATAATCAAATTTTGCAAATATTTGGAACAATATTTGTTTTTTACTTTAAAAC
>NC_056739.1:1188644211-1188675514 GCF_019279795.1 Protopterus annectens
GGCAGAGAAGTTTACTGCTCATGCTAAGTCTGTTTTCATTGTGAGACTGTTTAGCAAATGGCTATCTGTGTTTGTGCTTGTCTAGCTTAAGCTACTGTACACAGGGAGGAGAGAGGTTGCTATTTTGCTTTCACTGAGCTGTAAGACTCGCTCGCCTTCCCCAAAGTAAATTAAACTGTAAGTTAAGCAACCCTTTGAAACAAGGCACATGGTCTTCTATTTTTTGAGGGCATGACATTTATAGTAAAATATGTGTGAAGGAGCAACAGATAAAGCAGGTTTATTAAAGGAAAATTCCACCGTCCTTCCCTTTCACTTTAACTACATTATAAGGTATCTTTCTTTCTATGCATTTAAATAATTGAAGGAAAAGACTGAAGTGGCCTACCTGTGGGTGTGCATTAGTATGGAGTGGGTGGAGATTAAGGGACGCTGGAGTACTACTTCACCTAGGGCGCCATTTCAGCTAAGGCCAGCCCTGTGGTAGATCACCTGTACTATTGCGCAATGCCCCTGTCTGCTGACCACAATTTTTCAGTGACCACTTTACACACAAGAATACAGTTTACAGATGCTGTCAGCAGTAAAAATGAATGCCTCAACTGACTTTCAAGCAACGCTGAAAATTTTTTCTAGGATGCAGCTTAATCAGCAAATGCTAATTTTCAAGAAACATTGTGGACAAACGAAATAGAGGTTTTAAACAAGTAACTGCCAATGAGAACCCTGTGGAATTTTAAGATGAGTGGGAAAAGCATGAAGATCAAGATGAGAAGGCTCAACTGATTATATCCCCTTCAATGCCTGGGCACCATAGCCTGAAAGGGATTATTATCCCACATCCACTATAGGAAGCTTAAGGTATTACACCGTGATGACTCTAGCTTAACTGGGTCCTTCTTGCAGTTTTACTGAATGGTTTGTCTGTGCAACCTTTTTACCCTTTGGTTTGGATATTTGCAATATTTTGCAGGTACTCTAATGTTTATGGACATTAGGCTTGATTTTAAGCTCTGTGTTTCTAAATTATATGCTGCACCGACAAGGTCAGAAAAAGACCAAGACATAGCATGTAATCATAAAAACTTAAAAAGTAAAAAGTCATGGTCATTCAGAAGTCATGTAGCTGAAACACTGGTATGTACTTAGTGGTCATTTACAAATAACCTATAGTCCTCCATTACAGGAGGCGTAAGGTATTACACCATGAAGACTCTAGCTTGGCTGGGTCTTCCTTGCAGTTTTTTAATGAATATAAGAGAGATACATACTGTGGAAATTTGATATGGACTAGGGAGATTTCAAAAATGAATACTAAAAGTTTGGGTTGAAAGCCAATTACTATAATTTTTAATGCACTGTCATCTACAAGTTTCCTGTATTATATTAATATTAAATGTATTCATGGAAAGCTAATTCCTTTAATGAGTCTGGCTTAAAACTAGCAGCATTTATTAAAGGTATAGGGACTTCTGCAATGACACTGATATGAATATATAATAATAAAAGTGGAAAAAATGTTTCATATACAAAACTGATTGCTACAGAGATTTAGTTTTGTTACCAACATCTCTAAAAGGTGTATGTATATATGCCAAAATGATTGCTTCAGAAACTTTGTTTTGCTTCCAATTATATAAGCTTATATAGCTTGCGAACGAATTGGTTATTTGTAATGTGCACAAACAATGAAGAATTACAAAGTGTTTAAGGAACTTCCACTGAACCCACTAGTATATATACAGAATGTATAATATCAGTTTCAGTGGCAATAATTTGAATATAATATCAAATGTCTAAAAAGATGTTTACATGTATTGAAACTGAAAGAGAACAATAAGAAGTGTGCATTGTTAATATACATCTCCATACAGTGTGGGAATTAAAAGCTGACTGTGATAAACATGGTAGAGATTGCAAAGATAGTTTCCAATTGTCATATTGGAAGGAGATAGTTATGAGAAATGTTATTACTTATATAAAATATAATATTTGGATGTCAGCCTCTCTCTGGTCGACTCTCACAGGGCCTCCTGCGTCTGTGAATAAATGGTCTTGAGGCCTACAGGATATGAGCTTGATGGATGACAGACGTGAAGGGGAAAACAAATCTAGAAAAAAAAGGATATTACAGACCAATACGAGCTATATTCATGCAAACATATATTTATGTTTCCTAACAGCCAGAGAAACAAAGGTGTAATTAAAAACAAAAATCTGTGTTTTTTTTATTTATCTATACCCTTGGTGTATCATCAGCATATATCTATACTCCTGCTATGCTTACACCATTCACATGTCATCAAAGCTTTTAAAATAACCATAAAGCTTCTTTGTATTTACTCTGCTTTCTAAAACTAACCTAAACATCTGCTCACTACACACACACACAAAAGTAGACAGTGACAGCCCACATAACACATTAGCCCAACTAAAACAACCTTAAGGAAAATCTACACTTAAATTAACAAATAAAAGATTACTAAAATAAAAATAAACTGAAAATGGACCACACTTCCCATTCACTGCTGTGTAAATAATTAAACTTTACACACTGCACACACAAAATCCACACCTACATCCCTAACCCCAAACAGCACTACCTGAATTCTTACTGGAATGAAAAAATGTTGATATAAGGGAACAAAAAGCAAGACAAACTACTAGCAGCAACTAGACACCCAGAAAATGGCATTACTGACAAAAATGAATCCAATTCTAACCATCTGAATTAACTAAAAAATATAAATAATAATAATATTAATAAAAATAATAAATCATAATATAAAGTTCAAGAAGTAAATGAATTGCCTCTTAAAGGATAACATTTATCTCAGGAATTACAGGAGAAAACCACACACAAGACAAACTATTCATAAAATCCTGTGCAAACTGCATAAAGCCTTATTCATTAGAAATGTAGGCAATTAATTTATCCACATAGCCCACTGAAGACAATGGAAAACTACACAATAAAAACAGTAGGACAATGTGTAAATGGATTATGTGGAGGTGTGTCTAAATGTGATACATGAACTATTTTTATTGTAGAGTTAGGAGACTTGGTTTACAATGAATAAAGAAAACCTGCTGTCTAAAACCATACTGCAAGATATTACATATGGCATACACCAGACTCACACAACAGAGACCAAGTATTTGGCTAAATGGCATGGTCCACTTGATATAATAGAGAAAATAAATGTGTTAAAACTACAGCATTGGACAGGCAGGTAAAAGATGACCAGCACAGAAATACCATATCAATGTAGTGAAACCATGGAAGAAAGTACAAACTTTGCTACTTAGTTTTAACAACAGAGTTAGTGAATATTGTTTGTTTGTGTCTTTCGGCTTTTCCCAGTTAGGGGTCGCCACAGCGGAACTCCGGACCGTTAATGATTGGCAGTTGATTTTTGCGTACCGGCTTGCCAGGCCTGATGCACAACCTTCAACGAAGGTACGCTCATTCACGCATGTCTCCACGCAGAAGACGCTCTAGCTGAGAATCGAACCAGACAGCGTCTTACTGTGAGGCAATAATGGTAAATAAAGAAAATTGTCCATTATGTCTGCAGTTCAGTTAGGTGATACACTGCCCAACCCACCAAAACAAGAGATAAAATAACTTCTCTTACAGAGCAAACATATGTTTTCAGAACTGCCTGGCAGAACAAATTTGAGTCAACACTATACTGAGACTGGTCCAGGAGAGAAGATTAACTTAAAAACATGCTGAATACCAGAGTCATAGAAAAAGCCAATACAAAATGAAGTAAGAATCCAAAAGTTAGTGGAGTAGCCCCATAATGTTAATCCCAAAACAAGATGCAATAATTAGGTTGTGTAATGATTTTGGGAAGCTGAACAGCATTTCAAAATTTGACAGTTACCCTAAGCCTGGGGTCAGGGCCGGATTTAGATGAAAAGAGGCCCTAGGCTATTCCATTTATGAGGCCCTTTCACCTCCCATTTTTAAGTTTGTAAATTACATGAGAGATAATAAAATACATCATTACTGTGATATATATCAATATGTTAAATGAAACATGTTGTGATTGGTACTAACCTTTATAAAAAATGTGGCATGGATAATAAATAAAAAAAAGTCGAGAACACTTATTTGGACATTTATTCTCAGCACCATATATAGTACTTGTAACAATAACTAATCAAACATAACACACAACATTTACAAAGAAACAAAATTCAAATAATGAAAATCTTTGACTACGAAAATAAAATACGTAATAAAAATTATCATATTTTCTATCAAATTAAATTAAATATATTCAATACATTGAAGATTAAACCAAATTCAATTCAGATAAATTTATTTCATAATAATTCGCATTTAAAGTTTAAGTATGAATTATTATGAATTTTAAGTCTTAAACTAAACCAAAAATGGAACTTTATTCAAACAAAATCCAGATCACAAAAAAGAAAATATCAAATTGTATATCATATTAAATTTTATGTTAATAGTTATTTTATTTAAGAACTGATTCAATCCAAGTATACATTTAAAACGAAATAGTAGATTAGAAGAATTTCTTTCTAAACTTTTTCACGCAGAATTCTTCTATAAGTTCATCAAAATCTATTTTTCTGAAGGTCTCATTTTCGATGCACAAAATACTCAATGAAGACAACCTCGTCTGGGTCATTGTGCTTCTTAATTGATTTTTGATATCTTTAAGTCTTGAAAATGACCATTCTCCAGTACAATTAGTGACTATTAAACTGAGAAACAGCCGTAAGATTGATTCCACATTGGGGAAGGCCACTTGAATATTTTCTTTGAATATTATTTGATACAAGTCTGTATGCGACAATATGGAATTTTTTGAAGGCTTATGCGTTTGTCTCATATATGTGTGGAAATGAAATAGTTCTTCAGTAAGATTTTGGTTGACATCTTCTGGGTATTCTTGTATTAACAGCTCAACACCTCTTTGAAGTTCTACCTTTGATAATGTAAGATCAGCAAGAAAGGAAAATATTTTCACTACATCATCATAAACAGAAGCTCTTCTTCCTAAATTTGATTCTAGTGCATCTAATATAGGAATAAATTATTTAATCCTAAATTTATCTCTTGAAGAGAGTTCGTCTAAGGCATCAGGGTCAGATGAATTTTCATAATTCCCTTGCCTTTTACTTCTTATTATCATTCTGGCAGTTCTATATTCAGTATTTGGCAACGTGTCTTTTGCTTGTTGCTCAAGTGCATCAAAATCTTCCCTAATTCCACGTAAAATATCCAAAAGTGACCTGTACCAATCTGCACAACTACTCAGTAAAATATTAGGGCTTTGAAGAATTTTATTTACTTTGAAAAATGTCTCAGTATTCGATTCCAGAAATGGAGCATAAACACAAATTCAAATTGTTCCATCTTCTCTAAAAGATTGTTGGCCCTCAATCTAGTATCAACCTTTGTATTATTATCTGAATGTAAATAACTGAGTGCATCGGTGATATCACTGTAATTTTCTAAAATAGCTTCTGTAGCTTTTGCATGTGCCTCCCACCTAGTGTCTGATAAATATTTAGGCACTTTAGAATGAGGTTTCAAATGTGATTTCAGAACTGCCCATCTTTTTGTGGAAGATGAAAAAAAGATATAAACTTCGTTCACAACACCAAAAAAATTAACAGCATCAAGGCAACAATCAACAGCTGAACGACCTACTAAATTTAAAGAGCGACCAGCGCATGGAACAAATCTTGCAAACTTGTTTTTTTCTATAATTTTTTGCTGCATACCATTGTATCTACCAGCCATATTGTCTGCATTATCATAAGACTGTCCTCGGCATTTTCTGAAATCAATTTCAAGTTCAGTAGTGATATAGTTAAATACTAAATCAGCTATGCTTTCCCCTGAGTGATCTTTTAGCTCAAGGAAAGTTAAAAATCTCTCAGTTGGCAAACCGTCTTCAGGTGACACATATCTAATAATTAAGGTCAACTGATCAGTATGAGATATGTCAGGAGTAGAATCTACTGAAAAGCTAAAATAGCCAGCCTTTCTCACTTCCGCCACAATTGTGTCTTTCACTTTATTTGCCATAAGTTGAATAATTTCCTCACATATAGTTTTAGACAGATATGAAGGTTTTCCTGAGCCAGTATTTCCATATCGATCGATAAGATCTCTTAAAAATGGATCGAATTTTGCTACTAGTTCTAGAAGACCAAAGTAATTGCCGTTATTTGGAGTTCCGCAAGAGTGCAAATTACAGCGAAAACTCTTTTTATAACGTAACGCCAGTATTGCTGCTCTTTTCTTATTTCTTCCTCTAGCTTTGAAGTTAAAGTTTTCCCTTTTGCTCTTGTTAAGTACGTTAACATAGCATTCCTATGATTTTCCGAATTTTCATGGGTTTGAATGATAGCAGGGTTTTTCCAATCATTAAACCCTTCAGAAGTTAATGCTGTTGCAGAAGATGCAATATTTGGAAAGAGTTTACAAACAAAGCAAAAAAGTGGCCTTTTGAGGGAGAGTACACAAGCCATTCTAGGGTATATTTTTCTCCATTGGCTTTTGTTGAATAAAAAATTGCTTTTGTACAAAATCTGGACTGATTCTTATATTTTCGCTTAGAATTTAAAAATGGTCCACAGTGATACTGAACTTGAGAAGGGCCCTTCTCTACCCAATATGATACATCATTTTGCGATAAATTTGTCCACAAGCCAACATCTGTTACAGTAGACATATATTTGACATCACTATCTAAATTTGCAACATCTTGAACATGGTGTTTCTCATTAGGTGTCTGAAAAAAATTCTGAATATTCATATTATTTTCTTGTGGCTCGTTTGTATATTCGTGTTCAGTAAGTTGCTCTTGAATTAGTTCCATATTTTCACTTTGAGTTGGTGCAACGGCCGTGTACTCACATACAATGTGCTGCATTGCTTCCAATTGAGTAGTACTAGTTGGCACATGCATGTAAGCAGTAATCGGTGTTAGCTTCTTTGCCTCATACTCTTGTAGCTTCTTTTTCTTGCGTTTGCAAGCACCACTTTCAAATCTTTTACTCATTCTTAGATTAGACTCTAGAACAAAATATTTCAGTTATTAATTATTGTGCATAAATAAGATGAAGATATTGTCACAAAAAAAAATTTCAATAGTCTATAAACACTTCACTAAAGTACTGAACCTACTGAACTCAAAAGGCGAGAATCAAATGATCGTGTACGCAATCCTAAAATAAGAATCTTTTCTAATAACATTAACACGTGTTTCATATTATCGAAGTAACACGAATATAACCGAACGTCGGGATATCAATAGGTCTGTTCGTTTGTCTGTTCCAATCTACACCAATCTGCACTTTATTTATGCAAGAACAAACCAGAGCTTAGTAGCATAAGGCACGTCAATATTTTCCAAAGCAATCAGTGAACGTATGAACTATACTTTGGTGCAATCTAGTATATATAAACGAACAGACCCAATGAGCTGAACGCGTTGATTAACCAATACATTTTTATGTTTGTTTATTAGTCATATGCGTAGAATTTCTCCTTATTTTCGGTTCAGTGTTTTAGTGTTCACTGTTTTTAGAATAGTGTAATTTTAATTTTGCTAACAATTTGAATGTAGGCCCCTCTTGATCTTGAGGCCCTAGGCTGAAGCCTAGTTAGCCTATAGGAAAATCCGGCCCTGCCTGGGGTTAATGAAGTGATGAAATGATTAGGTAAGAAGACTCTTAACTACATTAGTCCAAATGGTTACTGACAAATCCCTATAACTGTCACAGCTGAAGCGAAGGAAAATTAGTCTTCTGTTAGTATTCTGCAAACCAGAAGGATTATTCCGGTATGCAACATTCGTTCTTTTGTGCTACCTTACCCCAGTGACCTTCCAAGGATTAAAGGATAGAGATTTGAAACCCTACAAGAGCTATGTTGCATCTTATCTAGATGGCGTTTATTTTAATTATTTATTTCATAGGTTCATAGGTTCATACTAGGCTATCTGCCCTAGGGCATTTATAAGCCTAGCCAGAGTGTGTTTGGCTTTTGCCACCCATTTTAAATTAATTTTGCTATGCCTTTTTTGAGGTTAGTATACTGTGCCTCTGTCTAACAGTGACACAGAAGTGATAGCTGGGGTAAACCTACGATCTCCCATCCACTCATCAAGATTCCTCTTAAAGAGAGTCAATGTGGGACTCTGCCTAAGCTGGACTGGGATTTTATTCCAGAGTGAAGGGAGCCTCTGGGTTATGAATCTGTCCCTCCAGCATGTCCTATTTATTTCAGTGCTGAGGTTCAAGTCTCTTGAGTGCGTAGCTCGATGGGATTTGGATTTTCTGAGGTGCAGCATGTCCATTAATTCCGGGTTGGACATGGCTTTATACGTCAGGCACAAATCACCTCTGAGCAGGCGGTATGCCACTGAGTAGAGCTGGAGTTTCTTTAACCAGGCAGCATATGGCATCTGTTTGAGCCCTTTGATCCTCTTGGTGAGGTACTTTTGGGGTTTTTCCAGTTGCTGCAGGTGTCTGGTAAGGTACATCCCAAAAGGGGCATTGTACTCAGTTATGGGCCTGATGAGGGATGAGTAAAGAGGCACGATGACCTCCCCTGATCTAGATGTGAATCCCTTCATGATTAGGTGGGCTATATAAAATGTTTTTCTAACCACTTTGGCCACGTGGTTGTCAAATGAGAGATTGCTATCAACTTGGGTCTCCAGGTCCCTAATGACTTCTTCTGTACTTTTACTGACTGGGCAAAAAGACCATTTTCTTCAGAGAGGTCCTCAAATATATATACATGTGATTAAGACAGTTAACAGCAATGAAAGCATTTCAAAATACATTTACACATATACATACATATATTTAAAAGTTGACAGTGGTCCAGACTTACCTTTCAAATGTCCAGAATTTCACAGAATGACCAAATTTTTGTGCATATTTTTAGACTGTTTATCATAAACTTTGTGGTTTTCTAGCAAATCATTGAGAACTAAAGTTACTAAATAATGACAGACTTTTGAATTTCAGACTTCATAATGCAAAACCTATTACTCTATAGGTTTATAAGAGCAATATTTAACATCTAGCCCCAAGTCTTGGCCTTTGTTCCTCTATTATTTTTTGCTTTGCCCAGAATTCTTGCACTAAGAGGTTGAAGGATATTAGTCCAGTAGTAGATAAGAGCTGATGAACAAAGTTCAGTTGTGTAGTTACATATTTTCAACATAGCAGTTATGAGCACTATTATGATACTTAAGACAAATGTACCATCACCAGAAATTGAATAAGTAATTGCCTGATACAGACATGAGTAATACTATTAGATACAGTATGTGGTGGTGTAGAGGAGTTCTTAGTTAAAAAGTACAGGGTGTATATAGGGTAGAAGTGGGTTGGGGGCTGCGTAGATTGTGGAAATGGTATGTATGGAATATAGTTAGGAAAAAGAACGGAAAAGTGTGATGATTTACAAAGATAAAGTAAGGTAGGGAGTTGGATGTATTGTTAGGAACATAAGAGGTGTCAGAGGGAAGATGGACATTCATAAGGAAGGATTGCGATGATATTTAGGTAAGGCACAGGGTGGACTACGATCCTTGAGGCAAGCAGGACTAATTGTGAATAGCCCTAAGAGCAAAACAGGTATGACAGAGGTTAAATACCACGAGTATATTGGAAGAGAAATTGTTAAACCACTAAAGAAAGATAAAAAGATAAAAAGTAAAATAAAAATGGCTTGTGCCCAAATAAAAAAGTGAAAGGCATTTTGGAGCTAGCAGGGTATTACTAGAAGTTCTCGCCCCCTTTTGACATGATAGCATGCACCTTCACAGACGTAATCACTCAAGAGGAAAATGCTCCTCAAAATATGGTTGAGTCTGTGTTAGCATCTCCTGACTTTACCAAGCCATTTAGAATCTATATGGATGCATCAGAGGTGGGTTAAGACCAGTAGCCTCAGAAACGTTAAACAGAGGGGAGCATCCCATTGGTTTCCTCAGCTGAAAAGAAAACAAAGCAGTGGTTAGGTATTCTGTGATTGAAAAAGAATGCCTAACCAATGGGGGGAGGGGCTCCTTCACATATTATTTCTTGGAAAGTGAATTCACACTGTTAATGGACTATTCACCATTGTTATACTTAAATCAACAATAAGATGGAAACTCCAAACACTGTAGATGGGTCCTATCATTGCAACCATTTAAATTCCATGTCCAGTACAGGATAGGCCCAATCCACTACAATGTGGATGGCCTACCTTGAGCACATAGTCAGTCCATTAGTCATGAAACTGATGGTTTCCATCTGGATGGTCAGTTGTAACATAACACGAGTTATCATCAAATGGAAGAGTAAAAATCATGCAAAATGTGTAAATACTGATACAAATAATCTATATGTGTAAATAGTGGTATAAATAATGTGTACAGCAGTGATATAAGGAATCAGTTGCAAATACAGAAAATGTTTTGTTACTTTGTAACTGTTGCTTTAAAAACAGAAAGTTACTTTGCTTTTTTAATGAGCACAGACTTCCTTAATGAGTTGCTGGATATAATATAAAAACAAGGCTTAGAAAAGCCAAGGTAAAGAGCATTTTCCTTTTGTGGAAAGGTACTGGGAGTCCAGAGCCGCACTTCTGTGAAAGATTATCAGCTACAGCGAAGAAGATGGAAACCATTCCTGTCAAAGGAATTTAGAGACAGAGAGCAGCTAACAGATATTGTTTTCCAGCAGTATAAGACTTTGTTTCTTTGTTTGTTTAGAAGAATCTGCCTTCTTTGCAATTGTAAGCATATTTTTATAAAGACTGATGACCACAGCTGCATTATTCATCCACTATACACACACACACACACACACACACACACACACACACACATATCTATATATATATATATATATATATATATATATATATATATATATATATATATATATATATATATATATAGTTCCCCTTCAAAACATCTAATTCTCATAACATCCAAACTCAAAACACTGAGACCATAACATCGAAAACCCAAAACACTGAAAACTCATAACATCAAAGTGCATAACACTGAAAATGTGTAACATCAAGCAGTGTATTGTCAAACATGTAAATGTTATAGTCTGTTAAACTTGTGGTATCACTATAAGATGTTGTAGTTTTTATTTATAGTTATTATTTATATAGTGTAGGAATTTATATTATTTATATAGTGTTTATTTTGCCAATCTGTACATGCTTTTAGACCATACAGGTAAGTGATTTAGACGTTATGTGTCCATTCTGTATGGTGATTGTGATACAGTAGGGTTAGGAAATTAACTTTTTTTCACTGTAGTGCGATCTTGGAGTTGATATATTTAATTTATGGGGGGTGTGGGGGCAGGGAAGAGGGGATGTTATTTACATGTGCTTTGTAGTTTTTCGATGTTATGATGCAAAATTTCAATGTTCTGAGTTTTCACTGTTGAGCTGTTTTCAATGTTTTGGGTTTTTGATGTTATGGTCTCAGTGTTTTGAGTTTCAATGTTATGAGAATTAGATGTTTTGAAGGGGAACCTTATATATATATATATATATATATATATATATATGCATGTATATAGATCTACTTATGTGTATGTATATATTATATATGGGTCTACTTCACAAGCCCCCCTGCACCCCCCACACCCCCTGATATTTAAATATATCAACTCTGAGATTGCACTACATTGCGGTAAAGGGAAATTTTCACGTTCTGTGCTCTATGGAGATGCCCATTCAGATCGTTCGACCTTTTAAAAGTTCAATCATATGGTCTCAGCCATATGAAAGTCGAGCTTTTAAAAGTTTGACCATCTGAAGGGGACCTATATATATGTATGTGTGTGTGTGCATATATCTATATGCATGCATATATATATATATATATATATATATATATATATATATATAGATAGACATATGTGTGTGTGTGTGTGTGTGTGTGTGTGTGTGTGTGTGTGTGTGTGTGTGTGTGTGTGTGTGTGAGTGTGTGCGTAGGTGAGTATTTGCAGGTTAGGATTAAGGTAATGCTTAGGTAAGGGGATTGATTTAGTTTAGTGTATGGGTCTATTGCATTTCATCAAAGGACCAGATTGTCAAAACCCATATGGTTAAAAATGTAGTTCCTCAGACTCTTCTGACTAAGACTGAGGTACATTGAGGATCTGGGAATTTTCCCTTTTTCCCAATGTAGTGCAATCTCAGAGTTGGCATAAAGGATTAGCTGGGGTTGTTGAGGTATTTGTGTGTCAAAAATTTGATTTGTTGAATGTGCAATTTTTTCATTTTTTTTTTTTTTTTGCTAAAAGAGGTAAGTTGGTGAATATACAGAGTGTGTATGTGAGTATCTGTAGGTTAGGTTTAAGGTAAGGATTAGATAAGAGGATTCATTTAGTTTTGTGTGTGTGTGTGTGTGTATGTGTGTGTGTGTGTGTGTGTGTGTGTGTGTGTGTGTGTGTGTGTGTGTGTGTGTGTGTGTGTGTGTGTGTGTGTGTGTGTGTGTTAGCGCTAGGATAAGAGTTAGGTAAGGGGATAGCTTTATTTGTTTGCATTTGTGTGTATTTCTGCATTTAATGCCAGGCCTGCTTTGTGTAGTACACCCCCCCTGACCAACCTTATACATGTCTGCTAATCCTAACCCTATCCTACCCTTGCCCCCAACCCTAACCCTCCACCTTATCTTCCAAAACCTCTTTCCCTAACACTGTTTTTGTTCTTGAAATTGACATTTTACTGATTAAATCTTTAGACTGTTTGTCACTTTTTTTCAATCAGTTGTATGTGGATTAGTTTGTGTTTTTATGTGTTTTTATTATGTTACATTTGGGGAGTTTGATTTTCAGTTATTGTAAGTTTTGGTAGGTTATTTTCAGTTTTATTGTCATTCAAGATATTGTGCATTGAGACTGCTGAATACACTTTTAGATAGACAGAGATAGATAGATAGATAGATAGATAGATAGATAGATAGATAGATAGATAGATAGATAGATAGATAGATATGGGACTAGCTTATATTGTCAACTGTACACATCCTTGGTATGGTAAACATCGAACACAAAACATCAGATGTCTAAAATATCCCAAAGAGCAGTAGCTTGTTTTCTGAGACTGCTGTAAAATATTATATATAATTAGCAGGGAGTGTGAAGGTCTAGGGCAGGGGCTTGCACCTTGAAAAACATATCTTTTTTTTAATATATTTGCAAAATTTTGAGCATTTGCTGTTTAGGATTCGATGTTTAGTCTATCGATAATGACAGCAGTTAACCAATGGAATATAGCTATATATATATATATATATATATATATATATATATATATATATATCTATATTATTTATTTATGGGGCTACTTCACATGCCTGAATTTTCATTTGACTGAATTTCATTTGACTGACACCGTAATACTGAATTTTCAAAATACGGAAAACTTATTTGATTGAATCTCATTATACTGAATTGTAAGCCATAGACATGATATGGGTTTCCCTTCTCCTGTGACTTGCTTGCGATAAAAATAATTACTGCAACTTAAGGTGGTGATTATCAGGATACTGATAGTCATGCAGAAAGTAGTGTTGCAGTGTTTCTAAATGTGGGTATGTCTATTTACATTTTTTATGGGAAGATCTCAAGTAATATGGTGGATATTTTGTGCATTCCCAGCAGTAGTGGCAGCGTGTGGACTACTGTAAGGCAAGTAAAAGGTATATGCCCTTTTCCCCACTGTAGTGCAATCCTGGAGTTAGTATATATATATATTTAGTTGGGGGGGTGGGGGTGGAAGCATAGCCCCCCCCCCACCTAGCTTGGTTTTATATCATTGGGTTTCTGTTAAGAGGGTATGTAAGTAGTTTTTAAGTTCTGTAAAGAGTTAGTCATTGGTGTTGTAAGTGTGCATGTCTATGGTTTACAAGTTAGTATTTTGAAGTTTAGCATTGTAAGGTTTCATTATGAGTTTCAGTCAAGTGAGTTTTCAGTATTCTGTAAATTAGGTATTTTGGTCTCGGTCAAATGAAAGTCAGTCAAATGAAATTTCATTCATGTGAAGTAGACCCATATATATATATATATATATATATATATATATATATATATATATATATATATATACATATGGGTCCTAGTTCTTTTATCGACAGTACGGTTCATCGAACTGTACTTTGTCAAAATTACTAAAGGAAACAAAAAAAATTGCTGTTTGCATGTAGCATTAGTTGTACATCAACATATACTGCTAATGTTCAACTGAGGAAAGTCTTGTTGAGATTGTAGTATAGTGGGGATAAGGGAATATTCCCTTTTCCCCACTGTTTTATGATCTCGGAGTGAGAATATTAAAGTAGGGGGTGTGGGGGCGCAGGGGGGCTTGCCTGCATAATACTGTGTAGTGTGTTATTTTTTTTTTAGTTAGTTTTTATTTTTTTATTCTGTGAAAGTGCATTTTTGATGGAATGCACTTTTGCAGAAGTGAGTTCGAGGAAGCATGGTTCGATATATCGTACTTTCGATTTAACAACATTGATCCATATATATATATATAGATATATATATATATATATATATATATATATATATATATATATATATATATACACACACACACACACACACACACACACACACACACACACACACACACACACATAGTATAACATAAACAAGAAAACTAACCTGTGCATTACATCTGTTCCATGCATGGGAAAACACTAGTGCAGGTTACTTACACTTCACATTCACTCACAGATCCGTATACTAAAATGCAGCAAACTAACTACAACTTGAAAAGTCATTTAGCAGGGAAAATTGTCAAACACATAAATACCCCCCTCCCAAAAGTAAACCAGTAATAAAAAAATTAAATGCATGAAAGACACATTCAGGTTCAAATACATTTTCTGTAACTGTACATAAATAATAACCAGAAAGAAATGAAACAAAGCAGAAAACAAGACTTTGATCCAAATGGAAAAATTGATAACAACTAATTTTCATGTACATTACCTCATCAGGATCAGCAAATGATATCCAAAAATTAAAAAGTAATCTCCTGAAAAATTGAAAGCATGAACTCCACAAAAATAAAACGGTGTAGAAAGAGACAGGAAGTCAACAGCATGCAGTATAAACAGTCATCATAGCAAAATAGGGAGCAACTGTAACCTAGGAATCAAACTGCATGCACACACAGCTGCAGTACTAAGTCCCTGCCAGGCATTGTCTGGTCTTAGAGGTAAATTTGACAATACAGTACACAAAAGCAAAGCACTGCATATATACAAATGCAAATGAATGTATAGGGAGTTGGCATAGTGATTAAGGTGCTAACCACACAGACATGAAGTACAGGGTTTGATTCTCTACTTTGAGGGAACTGGCTAGGCTTAAAATGGGCAACAAGGTTAGACAGCCTAGCAAAAACAGCAAACAAATCTCAAGATACACGAAAAGCTCACTCCAGGATAAAAGACACAGTTTATTAAAGGCTTAAAACGTAAGTGCTTTTGTCCCAAATTATACTTGATAAAGGAACTTCATCAGACAACCATGATGAATAACACACCCATGAAATACTTTTAAAATTGATGACATCACTTTTAGAAGTATGTAATGCAATTATTAATGGAGTGAGAATAAAAATAAGAGATAGATGTTGTAATACAGAAAGGGTGGTTTACTGTGCATTATGCAAAATTTGCTTGTGTTTTTACGTTGGAAAAACCGCGCATAAACTTAAAAACAGAATTAGTGAGCATCTGAGAAATATCAGGGATCACTATGAATTTAATGCTTTGGTTAAACACATCTCCCAATATGCAGAACATAAATTCAAGTTCATTATTTTGTAAGTAATATGTTCCTCGGAAAGATGGGGCGTATGGCCATATTTATTAGAAAAAGCAGAACTTATATGACAGATCCACTTGAATTCAATTCATTGGTCGGGTCTAAATGACAATTTATCTATAATTAGTCTTTTGAAATTTAAAGCTCTGATAAGATAAAAAAATGTTCTTACAACGCATAGGGTTATGCAGATTATTTTTCAATACGTTTCTTTGAATTTACTCACATCATTATTTAATTTTGTATTGTTGAGTGTCCATGAATAAGAGGGTGAAGTTTATATATATATATATATATATATATATATATATATATATATATATATATATATATATATATATATATATACATAAATGGTAATTGTGAGGTGATGTTCAAGGAAGAGTTAAGACAGGCACTGGGTGGCTGTGAAGAGTTACCGAATAGCTGAGTAACTACAGCTGAGCTAATAAGAAAGATGGCTAGAAAGGTGCTTGGTGTGACATCTGGAAAGAGGAAGGAGGACAAGGATACCTGGTGGTGGAATGAAGACGTACAGGAGAGAATACAGAGAAAGAGGTTGGCGAACAAGAAGTGGGATTGTCAGAGAGATGAAGAAAGTAGACAAGAGTATAAGGAGATGAAGTGCATGGCAAAGAGAGAAGTGGCAAAGGCTAAGGATAAGGCGTATGATGAGTTGTATAAAAGGTTGGACACTAAGGAGGGAGAAAAGGACCTGTACCGATTGGCTAGACAGAGGGACCGAGCTAGTAAAGATGTGCAGCAGGTAAGGGTGATAAAGAATAATGAGGTAAATGTACTCACACGCGAGGAGAGTGTGTTGAGCAGATGGAAAGAGTACTTTGAGGGGCTGATGAATGAAGAGAATGAGAGGGAGAGAAGGTTGGATGATGTGCAGTTAGTGAATCATGAAGTGCGGTGGATTAGCAAGGAGGAAGTAAGGATAGCTATGAAGAGGATGAAGAATGGAAAGGCTGTTGGTCCAGATGACATACCTGTGGAAGCATGGAGGTGTTTAGGTGAAATGGCAGTAGAATTTTTAACTAGATTGTTTAATGAAATCTTGGAAAGTGAGAGGATGCCTGAGGAATGGAGAAAAAGAATTTTGGTACTGATTTTTAAGAATAAGGGTGATGTACAGAGCTGTAGTAACTACGGAGGGATTAAATTAATCAGTCACAGCATGAAGTTATGGGAAAGAGTAGTGGAAGCTAGGTTAAGAAGGGAGGTGATGATTAGTGATCAGCAGTATGGTTTCATGCCAGGAAAGAGCACTACAGATGCGACGTTTGCTCTGAGAGTGTTGATGGAGACGTACAGAGAATGTCAGAAGGAGTTGCATTGTGTTTTTGTCGACTTAGAAAAGGCATATGACAGGGTGCCTAGAGAGGAGTTGTGGTATTGTATGAGGAAGTCAGGAGTGTCAGAGAAGTATGTAAGAGTGGTACAGGATATGTACGAGGGTAGTGTGACAGCGGTGAGGTCTGCTATGGGAGTGACGGATGCATTTAAGGTGGAGGTGGGGTTACATCAAAGATCAGCTCTGCGCCCTTTCTTATTTGTAATGGTGATGGACAGGTTGACAGACGAGATCAGACAGGAGTCCCCATGAACTATGATGTTTGCAGATGACATTGTGATCTGTAGTGAGAGCAGGGAACAGGTAGAGGAGACCCTGGAGAGGTGGAGATATGCTCTAGAGAGAAGAGGAATGAAGGTCAGCAGGACTAAGACAGAATATATGTGTGTGAATGAGAGGGAGGATAGAGGAATGGTGAGGATGCAATGAGTAGAGGTGGCGAAGGTGGATGAGTTTAAATACTTGGGGTCAATAGTTCAGAGTAATGGTGAGTGTGGAAGAGAGGTGAAGAAGAGAGTACAGGCAGGATGGAGTGGGTGGAGAAGAGTGTCAGGAGTGATTTGTGACAGACGAGTACCTGTAAGAGTGAAAGGGAAGGTCTACAAGAGGGTAGTGAGACCAGCTATGTTATATAGGTTGGAGACAGTGGCGTTGACAAAAAGGCAGGGGTTTGAGCTGGATGTGGCAGAGTTAAATATGTTAAAATTTGCACTGGGTGTGACGAGGGTGGACAGGTTTAGGAATAAGTATATTAGAAGGTCAGCCCAGGTTGGAAAGTTTGGAGACAAAGCCATAGAGGCAAGATTACATTGGTTTGGACATGTGCTGAGGAGGGATGCTGAGTATATTGGGAAAAAGATGTTAAGGATGAAGCTACCAGGTAACAGAAAAAGAGGAAGGCCTAAGATAAGGTTTATGGATGTGGTGAGAGAGGTGGTTGGTGTGACAGAGCAAGATGCAGAGGACAGGAAGAAATGGAAACAGGTGATCTGCTGTGGCAACCCCCTAATGGGAACAGCCGAAAGAAGATAATGAGAGTACTTACATTTATTTGGTGGCACTGTAGTTATTCCCGAAAGCCTTGCTGTTTGCTCAACATTACCATTTGTATTAATATTAATTTCACTCAGTATAATTGGGTACCCTTGTAAGTGCTATAGAGTAGCTGGCTTTGGAGTGTCCTGGAGGCAGTATCTACCTTATAGTCTGGGTAGAGGGATATAGCTAGGAAATCTGTGTCAGCCTTTCCCAGGTGTGTGCATGTGTGTGAAAGTCAAACCTCAAAGAGTGTATGTGTCACCTACTTGGAGTAGGGACACAGAGCACTGGTTTCCCAGACAGAGTGGTGGAGGACTTGATTTGGGACACTCAGCTAAGGACTCAACACTATAGCTGTGCCAGTGGGGAGTCTTACTGGGGCCCCGGGGGGAGAGAGGGAGAGAGGGAAACCCAGACCCCGGACTGACACTGTTCCCTGTGTGGTCTTAAGGGAAATTGTGCTTGATGCAGAGATCTGCATCTGGAAATACTGTATGTACAAATTTTTGCTCCCAGTGAATGTCCTCACCAGTGTCAGTGGTTAGGATTCAGGCTACTTGATTACTGACCCAGAGCAGGGATGTCACAGGGTACAAATATATCAAGCATGAAGTACCACAAAAAAATCAGAATAATTTAGTCAGGTCACTGATTCAAGCTGCAAGCCCCATAAAATGTTTTATACCTAGCTACATTTTTAGATCATAGGTTCATAGGTTCATAGATTAGTACTAAGCTAACTGCCCTTGCGAGCCATTTTAAGCTTAGCCAATTATCCCTTGTGAGACTCAAACCCTGCACCTTGTGTTTGTAAGGCAAACACCTTAACCATTAGGCCACCCTCCCAGTTGGGTTTAAAATGACTAGAACCTCTGTCTGCATCACTTCCATTATATAGTTATATAGTCTGTATATTGTTAAATGACTATAACCTCTGTCTGCATCACTTCCATTACATAGTTATATAGTCTGTATATTGTTAAATAGGTTAATAGGTTCATAGATTAGTACTAAGCTAATTGCCCTTGTGAGCCATTTTAAGCCTAGCCAATTATCCCTTGTGAGACTCAAACCATGCACCTTGTGTTTGTATTGTAAGCACCTTAACCATTAAGACACCTTCCCAACCCACTTTTTGCATCTCTGATCCTCTGATGAATATCATGCCTCCATACTGTTTATCCAGTTGATCTTTTCATTTCCCCAAGCAGTAACATCCCTATGACCTATTTGTTCCACAAAAGGCTAAATGTCAGGTAATGGAGTGGTGCCATCACTGACTCAGGAAATCAAAGCTACTTTTTTCACTTAAATTCACAATGTGCATGCCCACATTGTCCCGAGGGATGACAAACAATGGGCATCTGTGAGAGTACATCTCCCACTTTAACATGATGTATTGCCTTGAAAAGTTCTGCCCCCTTGAAGGAAAATATATCTCCAATAATCCATGGTCTCCACCAGGGATTAAAGGTGGAGGCTGCACTTCTGGGCATGTGCCTAACACTCCACCCCCACCCTCAAGTAGAGGTTAACATTCACTGCCTCATCATTCCGTCCTCACCCTTAGCCAGTTCCCCCCATTCAGGACTTCTAAATGATCCTGAGACAACTGACCCTATTCAAGATTTTAGTCCTCTATGTAAAATGTACCCTAAAACTTCAAAACTATGTATTTTTACCACTCTGATATTCCCTACTACACTAGTGCACCAGAATCACAATGTCACTTCATATATTTCAACCCCTTAGACCTCAAAAGGAATACCATAAAGCCTGCCATGGACATAATTTTGTTTTTCAGTCTTTATCTTCTTTGCATAGTGCAGTTTGTGTCCCCTTTATATTACACATCTCCACTTAATAAGGAAGTTGTTTCTTCATTTGAATACAGTGACTGTGCAGTGAGTCAGCAACTTTATGGCATTTTGAAGCAATGCCAGTTTCCATTTCTTCTTTTTCATGGAATGACACTGATTTGTGCTAACTAAAGACTGCTACAAAGATTATGGTACATTTAAACCATCTTAAAAGAGTATATATGCATATATGTGTGTAGATATATATATATATATATATATATATATATATATATATATATATATATATATGTGCGTGTGTGTGTGTGTGTGTGTGTGTGTGTGTGTGGGTGTGTAGATATATGTATATCTATACGGGACTAGGACTATTCACTGAAAGCACATTTCACTGAAACACATTTCACTGTGCACAATTCACTGAAAGCTCAATTCACTGAAAACACAGTTCACTGAAACACATTTCAATGAAAGTTATATATGGCCTTTTCCCTACTGTAGTGCGACCCTGGAGTTAGAATATATAGTAAGGGGGTGGGGTGGGGGCACCTATTTTAAATATTTTGAACTAAACACATGGATACTTGCAATTTCAATAAATGACTCTTTTCTAAACTTAATATATATCCACACTATAGATATATATATCTACTTTGAAATATCGATTCTCAGTTAGCCGAACATCATAATACCAAAGCAATAATCATGAAAATGGAAATACCAAATGGCAAAGTTTTCCCTGGGTAAGTAAACACTTTCCCAAACTTTCACAAAACACAACCCCCCCCCACACCCCCCAATGTGGGAGGCTGCACCCCCAGACTCCCCCAGCTATATATACCAACTCCAGAAAAGTACTACAGTGGAGAAAAGGGCATGTTGGGCAAGGGGTTACTTACCTTTGGGAGAATTTTGCCATTCATTATTTCCGTTTTTGCAATTTTCATCTTGCTATTATGACATTCGGTTAACAGGGACTCAATGTTTCGAAGTAGATCCATGTATATATATATATATATATATATATATATATATACTATATAATTGTTTTATATTCTTGATTGTCGCCGCATTTCGCGCGCCTGAAGCTGCAACTGCGACACACAACTTAACCACGCACCGTGATGTGCGAACGGGCGACGGCCGATCCCCATCCTCTCATGGGTGGGGGTGAGGTGTGGAGGTGTTGCGGTTATCGTCGCGCCGCGGAGTAATTCGGTCCGGTTCTCGCGCGTTCTAAACGTTTCGGTTGGTTTCGTTTCGTTCACGCGAAACATGGGTCGCCAAGCGCTGACGGAGTGGAGTGCATAACAACATTTAATAGTAAACCTATATATATATATATATATATATATATATATATATATGTATTTATTCATGGTTTCTTAAGCAGTTAAATTTGGGATCGTTAAAACACTTGAAAGAATTTCATCCACACTCTTCCTGATGTGTCATACTTGTCAGTTCTGTCTAGCAGCTCTGCTCAATCACTTATTCCTCACACTTGTAGAAAGCTTGACTATCTTCTATTCTCTTCTCTTATCTCTCAACACATTTTAAAGCTGATTTAAAGGCTCAACCACCTTCTTCTGCTCCAAATCACTACCAAACAACTCCATTGCTGTAACTAGCCACTTCTCTAAGCAGCCTTCATGCCAGAAACAGAAACAGGAAGTGCAACTACAAAAATGTTCCCATCAACAAAAAGCGTAGGTTTTTTTATTCATATATACATTACATATTATTTACATATTTACATATTTACATTATTTACAAATCTCCATATGTTATACACTTCAATCTAAGCATTCCTCCACACTCTTTTATCCACAGCCAAGACATTTTTTTTCCAAAATCTTTGTCAAAGTCCATTTTCCATTGTATTTCATTTCATTTTGTCTCTCATTCCATGAAGCATAAGATATTACTCTGTCCATTTTTTTCACTTCTTCCTGTTTACATGCACCATAATAACCAAATTCTATTATGTCCATATTTATTTGTTCAAATTTTAACAAGCTTTTCACCCTATTATCTTTACATATTTCTTTCCACAAATTATTAACTCTTTCACATTTCAAAAACACATGCTCAGTAGTCTCAAACTCTCCACATTTATTACTTATTCTATCTTGCTTTTTTTGTATGGCATATTTTCCTTAACTGGCAATTTTCTAATAGACAATCTCCATAAAAAATCATTGCATTCTTTAATCTTTTTATAGTTATTATATCTCATAATTACGGCTTTTTTCTTATCTATTTCTAAATCTTTCCATGGATCAAATAAAATGCTTTCATAATACTTAAGCACCATTATTTTCTATTTTTCTCACATGTATTCTTTTTTATTTTCCATAACACAATTTTGATTTGGTACTCTTTCATTTCTTCATTCACAATGCTTTTACTTCATTTTTTAACTTCCATTCCTTCCAACAATGCTTTGTATTTATAATATAGCATAATTTCTATCAAGTTTTTATTTTCCTTCATTATTCCTTTTAATACCTTATATAAAATTAAAGATGCTGCATGTACTTTTGGGCTTATTAAACTCAAACCTTCTTGCTCTTCTTTCATATACAAAATCCCTCTTTTGACTGGATTCACTCTAGAGCCCCATATAAAAGAGAATATAATCATCATTAATTCCTTTTCATACTTAATAGGAATCATATAAATGTTAGCAATATAAGCAGTGGCAGCTGGTGACTTCAAATCAAAGGGGGATGCAGGAGACAGCTGAATGGGTGGGGCCAATGGGAAGGGGTGTGGTCAATTAGAAAGGGGTGGAGCCATGCTAAAAACTGCAAAAACTGTGACTTTAATTAAATACGCTGCCCTGGGTGCCACTGCCAAATCATCATTATGAGTGTTCAATCAAGACAAAATTAATTATAGAAGAAAAAATATTTCAATTCATTGGCTACATGACAGCTTACTTAATATCTAGATGGAAACAAAAAGGTTGCGAGGCATGAAAAAATACATTACTTTTTAAATACATTAATGGAATGCCAGTCAAAATCAAGTATAAAAAAACAAGCATCACTCAGCTCAAACCACTTCTCCTTGCACTGCAGTTCTAATTATAATTTATATTCAGCTTTATAAAAGTACCAAGTAACATGCTGAAAGTAGCAATACCCCCTCTTGTAAAAATGTTTCTTATCCAAAAATGACCTGCTGCCAGGCAACAACTATCTACTTGTTTCATGGGGAAAATATGATCAAAGTAAAACATGAACAGCAAACAAGAAACAAGCTCAAGATAAATTGCTTAAAGGATTACTGCACAGGTTATGGACCACACATGATAGATTGGCATTCTGTTTAGTTTACGGGTAAAGCCTGCAAAGATGACTGCAAGTCTCCAACAAATGTAATGAGCTTCTGAAAATACTGTAATCATGTCCTTTATTACAAATACTGTCATATGCATTTCAATATCTAAGGCTTATACGCTATCTAGTTATGTAAATATTCTCTGCATGGCAACAACAAAAAGGCTTTCAATGTTGGTAATTCTTTAACAGTATGCTTATTAAGCTTAACTTGCATCTTACAGTCACAGACAAGCTTACCTGATGGTCATTAAAACATTGCTACTTAAACACAGAGCAACAGGCACTGCAACAACATGCATTTTCTGAATAAGCAGCATAAATCAACAGTATAAAAATATGACAGAAAACCAGAACATTCTGCAAAATCAAGGACAGATGAAAAGCTACTGTAGTACTTGTGTCTACCTTTGATGGGGGGATACTTTGCACACTTACACTGCATAACTGCTCCTTGGCTTGCTTAGACACATCCAGCGTCACTATGTGGGGGAGTTGGGTGCAACAAGTATGTCACAATTTGAAATGTCTCTGGCTGACAGTGATGGCCCTGACACATTTTTCATACCTGTCAGCCTCAGAGCAAGAAATATGTACAAAGCCATGAACAGAAGTGGGACAAAGACTCAAAAATAAGGACAGTTTTTAAATATTGCTCTTATAAACTTAGAAAGATAACAGAATAGTAGGTCTTGCATTAGTATGAATTTTCTGAAGGATATGAAATCTGAAACTGAAATGGCTGTCATTATTTTCTAACTTCAGTCTTTAATGATTTGCCACTAATTTGGCAGAAAACTACAATTTTATGAAAAACTGACCAAACGTGTGATGCAAAAATATAAAATAGCCACACAATACAGCTGGAAACCTGTCAAAGAAGGGACACATTTTAATATTAGTACTGTTAACTTGAGCAGCTGATAAAATAAGAGAATCTACATGCATTTCTGAAATTAAAGGTAATCTATAACTCTAATCATTACAATTATTTATTAATTGTAAACCCTCCACATTTTCTTCCAAATTTGCCATTTTGTGGAGGGATTATTAGGGGGAGAACAAAAGTCTGAGCCAAAATCAGGGACAGTTGAGAGACTTGTATATACCTAATTCTATAAAGTGATTTATTTGTGCATACCTCTTATCCTCTTAATGCAGGAAATCTGAACAAGGCCAAATATATTGGGGTAACATACAAACAGTACTAAAATTGCTCTTGTATAAACTTAGTTGACAGAACAACAGGTCTTGCTTTAGCATGCATTTTTCTGAAGAGTATGAAGTCTGAAACTCAATGTCTGTCATTATTTAGTGACTTCATTCCTAAATGATTTGCCAGAAAACCCCAAATTTTATGAGGAACAAACCAAAAATAAGAAGCAAAAATCTATTCATTCCGCAACAATCTGGACAGTTAAGAGGTATAGTTCAGTCAGGGCTATCTGAGTTTGCCACCTTCCCCCCTCACAAAATCATGGCTGAATGGGGCCTCCTCCCTGCAGCTATTCCAATGTCCCATTACTTGGCTATTTCACCCCATTTACCATAAACACTGTAATGTGCATACTGCTTTACTTCTACAATGATTTTGATTTCATTTAAAAGTTTTATTTTACATTTTACAGCACAAACACTAATAGACATCTAAACAAAGCAATGCAGTCTCACAATAAAAATAGACTTAGCATTAAAACTTCTTTGCCCTTGAAACTCACATTCATTGAAACAGCATTGAAACCCACATTCAAAGAAAATACATCTGGCCAGTGACAGATAAAGATTAACTTTGGGCAGTTTTCAAATCATAGGCCCCTTGCACAGGAAACATACATGTGTTCTTTGATACACCTTCCTGATTGTATTAAATTATATTCCTCATATAATACAGTACAGCTGTTAGAGGGCATTTTAAATTTATTGTTTTGTACATTTTTCCAGTAAACAATGAAACAAAATGCATGCACTAATAATGGCAAAACTGCCCAGTTCAGAACATTTCCATCATAAAAGTCTACTCAAACTTCTACAATCCACCAGTGTCAGTAAATATGCACAATCTCTGCAGAAGTACAAGTATTCCAAATATTTCCACATTAAAGGGATCTGTAACTAAGGAAGATGTTGCTGCTAGCAAACAACTTTATATTTCATTGTTTTATCTACAAATAAAGTGCCTGTTGCCATTGAATAAATTGCCTATGTTACAATAAAAAAATGATAAGCTAGTAATATTGCAATAGGGAATGGATGGCAAACTGATAACAGCTTCATCATTACTAGGTATCTCCACCAAAGAGGACTTTCTCAGGACTGCAGCATCCACCCCCTTTAAAAGTACAACACAGTACAGTATCAGCAATGCATCTATATACTGTGGGAGTAGAACCCACAGCCTTCTGCATGAAAAGCAAGTACACTACCTATTGTGCTATTAACAATACAAGCAGACTCAGCATAATCAGCATTAAAATTCTCTTCATGCTCTCAGCTCCTTGTAAAATCCACTCGACACTCAACTGTATCCCTCAACTTTGAAGTACAAGAAATCTGGAAAAAGCCAGAATTTATTGGAGGGGGAGATAAAAGCCAAAAAACTAGGGACACATTTTAAACATTGCTTGTATAATCTTGGAAAGTTGCTAGAATAAAATGCTGTGTTACCACCATGTATTTCATTGCCAAGTCTTGAACCCTGGACCCTGTGCACTACAGTCAGAGCAACATACCAATATGCCAAATCAGTTGTTTCTTGAAAGACAGCTAGACTAAACTTAAATGGCTATCATTTACTGAATTCAGTTCTCACCATAGCTCTCAATCTCTTAGAACAAAACACCTAGCCAATAATGGGGGAATACAGCTCCCAAACATATTCAGTGAATTCAGTTCTCACCATAGCTCTCAACCTCTTAACACAAAAACATGGACAAAGCCAATAATGGGGGAATACAACCCCAAAAACAGGGACAAATTTCAAATATTGATCTTTATTTGTTTATTTATTTATTTATTAGCATTTGTTGACCGGGAAATGTCCACTGGGTCTAGACCCATTTTCAGTGGAGGCCCAGGGAGAAAAGCTCCTCAGAGTATTACAAAGAGACAATGCTTAACATAAGATTAAAATTATTACAGATATAACAGGTAATAAAACATTTTACAATTTACAATTCACAGGATTACATTAATATTGCATTAGGAATCATTACATAGGTTAAGATGTTTCTTCAGTAGAAACACATGGATTATAATACAGTACTTTCTTTGCAGACAGTGTAGTTTACAGTGTTATTGTGAAAGGCTTTGTGTAGCTTACATATGCCAATCTAGGATTTTGTGCTGTTTAAAGTAGTTTGCTTCTAACGCATGAGCAAGATGGATTCTTTAGATAATGAGATTTTAGAGCTACTTTGAAAGATTTTGGATGGTCAATTTGGGTTGGATCTTATAAATAGAAAATTACTAGAATAAAAGGTTTTGTGTTACCATGTACTTTCTGAGGAATATGAAGTCTGAAATTCAAATGCCTGTCACTATTCAAAAATCCAGAAAACCACACATTTCAGAAGAACAAAAATATGAGGCAAAAATTCTACAAGTGGTGGTAGATAGGGAATTCAAGCTCTTGCTACATGGTTCCAAGGTACAGGGTTTGAGTCTAGCCACCAGGTATATTTGACTGGGGCATTACACACACCCACATACTTGTGTTTGTTTTCTTTCTGTTTTTACTTTTAGTTTTCTTTTTTACTTTTATTTTCTTTTCTTTTTACAGCTGTGGGGCTGGAGTCCTGTAGCCCAATAGCACGAGCCACCCCTGAACATAAGCAAATTTTCCTATTACCATGGTGTTCAACAAGTGTGCTTTATTTCTATATGACAATCTGTATGATTTCCAAAAATTAGTCATATCCTTTACTTCTTTGCGTACATTATCCCATTGTTGTCGTCTGTATTCATTCCTTCCAAATGTTATTTCTAATATATTTATATATTTTTCATTGAACCAAATCCTTTACTTTTCTCCTTATTTATACTTAAACCAATTCTTTTAAAATTTATACTTACTTTTTCATTTACTTTTTCCATCCATACTTTATTTTTAATAATTAATACAGTATCATCCACATAATTATACATTATTGGCAATTGTACTTCCTTCATCATTTTGTATCTACCACTACTTGACATTTAATTAATTTCCTTCACTATTACATTCATAACTAATGAGAAAATTACACTACTAGCTTGGCAATCCTGCTTTATTCCACATTCTGTTTTTATTTCTTCTCCAATCCAGCCATTTACATTTAGTTTCACATGGTTTCTTTCATAAACAGATTTTATTACTTGTAATTTTTTTGTTTACATTATATGCCTGCAAAATTCCCCATAATGATTTATGTTGAATATTATCATAAGCTTTACTTATATCCCCTATCATAACCTTCAGTTCTACATTTATATTTATGATATCATCAATTATTTCTCTTATTATCCATAATAAATCTTCCTTTTCCATTTCTTACAAATATATTTTGGTCATATATCCTATCCATTTTTTCTGTAACCTTTTTTGTTATTATTCTCATAAAAAATTATAATCTGTATTATTCAATGTTATAGGTCTCCAATTTTTCATCTTCTCTTTATTTCCTTTTTTAAATATAAATTTTATAACTCCTGTACATATCTCTTTCTCTTTAATTCCAGTTTCTAACCATTCATTCATAACTTCTATAAAAATTATTTTTTGCCACTCTTTCATTTCTTTATAAATACCATATTCAATTATGTCCAGTCCTGTTTCAGAATTCATGTTAATATCTATATATAATAATATATTTCATTCAATTCTTTCATGGTTATTATTTTTTTTTTTTGTTCTAAATACTTATTATCTTCCTTATTTCATTTTTCAACTTTATAAATGTGTTCTATATTTTCTTCTCTCTTAAATAATTCCAATACATATTTTTTAATTATTTTGAATATTCCTTATTGCTCTCTTATATGTTTACCTTCCTTGTTTTTTAATTCTCACATTAGTTTTCCTTCCTTTACTATTTTACTCAAATAATGTGCTATCTCTTCTTTCTTTCCTTGAAAACAATATTTTTGCTTATATAATGAACTGTTAATTTTAATTTGATTCATTTTATATATTTCCTCTTTCTTTTTCATAAAAGGAATTTGTATTCTCTAATACGTCTCTAAATGTTTCTTGACTTAATATCTTATATCTTTACTTTTCTTTTCTTCTTTTCTTCCTTATACATTCTAAAAATACTTTTCTTTAAAATTAAACCACCAAACAGTCTAATTCCCATAAAACTCCCTCATGGACATATCATATTTCGATAATTCACGAAATTCTTTTTTTCTCTTCTAAATCTAATTAATTTTCATTAATTCTTTTTATTCCCTTTCCTATTCTTATGTATTCTTCATTTTCCTGTACTGCAACCCATATTGCCACTTGATCTGAAAATCCAGCATACTTAATTCCTTTTTTATAACTATTAAACTATCAGATATTAAAACATAATCAATTACTGTCCTAACTTCATTCCTTTTATAGGTCCAGTGGTTATTCTCCCATACATTTAACTTTCCACTTCTCATAATTTCTTTAGCCATTTTAACATCACAATTGCTCTTATTTTTCCTTAAATTACAATTAAAATCACCCACCATTATAATTTTCCATATTTACACAAACATATTCAAGAATGTTTTTAAACATCATTTCTCTCTTTTTTCTTACATATGCATATAAAGGTATAATTCTATATACATACTTTTTCCATCTATTACTGTAGTTCGACCTAGTTCCACCATGGTTACATCTAATATTTTAATGCTTTATTGACATAATATACATATGCCCGAACATGTTTCTTTCCCCATGCTCCAAACTACCACACCATTCCAAAGTTTTTCAGTTTGTGTTCTTTCTTCCTTTGATAATAATGTGATATCTTCTAAAACAGTAATATGTGCATCTACTGCAGCACACCATTGTAATATACCTATCTCTACTGCAGCACACCATTGTAATATACCTATCTCTACTGCAGCACACCATTGTAATATACCTATCTCTACTGCAGCACACCGTTGTAATATACCTATCTCTACTGCAGCACACCGTTGTAATATACCTATCTCTACTGCAGCACACCATTGTAATATACCTATCTCTACTGCAGCACACCGTTGTAATATACCTATCTCTACTGCAGCACACCATTGTAATATACCTATCTCTACTGCAGCACACCGTTGTAATATACCTATCTCTACTGCAGCACACCATTGTAATATACCTATCTCTACTGCAGCACACCATTGTAATATACCTATCTCTACTGCAGCACACCATTGTAATATACCTATCTCTACTGCAGCACACCATTGTAATATACCTATCTCTACTGCAGCACACCATTGTAATATACCTATCTCTACTGCAGCACACCATTGTAATATACCTATCTCTACTGCAGCACACCATTGTAATATACCTATCTCTACTGCAGCACACCATTGTAATATACCTATCTCTACTGCAGCACACCATTGTAATATACCTATCTCTACTGCAGCACACCATTGTAATATACCTATCTCTACTGCAGCACACCATTGTAATATACCTATCTCTACTGCAGCACACCATTGTAATATACCTATCTCTACTGCAGCACACCATTGTAATATACCTATCTCTACTGCAGCACACCATTGTAATATACCTATCTCTACTGCAGCACACCATTGTAATATACCTATCTCTACTGCAGCACACCATTGTAATATACCTATCTCTACTGCAGCACACCATTGTAATATACCTATCTCTACTGCAGCACACCATTGTAATATACCTATCTCTACTGCAGCACACCATTGTAATATACCTATCTCTACTGCAGCACACCATTGTAATATACCTATCTCTACTGCAGCACACCGTTGTAATATACCTATCTCTACTGCAGCACACCATTGTAATATACCTATCTCTACTGCAGCACACCATTGTAATATACCTATCTCTACTGCAGCACACCATTGTAATATACCTATCTCTACTGCAGCACACCATTGTAATATACCCATCTCTACTGCAGCACACCATTGTAATATACCTATCTCTACTGCAGCACACCATTGTAATATACCTATCTCTACTGCAGCACACCATTGTAATATACCTATCTCTACTGCAGCACACCATTGTAATATACCTATCTCTACTGCAGCACACCATTGTAATATACCTATCTCTACTGCAGCACACCATTGTAATATACCTATCTCTACTGCAGCACACCATTGTAATATACCTATCTCTACTGCAGCACACCATTGTAATATACCTATCTCTACTGCAGCACACCATTGTAATATACCTATCTCTACTGCAGCACACCATTGTAATATACCTATCTCTACTGCAGCACACCATTGTAATATACCTATCTCTACTGCAGCACACCATTGTAATATACCTATCTCTACTGCAGCACACCACTGTAATATACCTATCTCTACTGCAGCACACCATTGTAATATACCTATCTCTACTGCAGCACACCATTGTAATATACCTATCTCTACTGCAGCACACCATTGTAATATACCTATCTCTACTGCAGCACACCATTGTAATATACCTATCTCTACTGCAGCACACCATTGTAATATACCTATCTCTACTGCAGCACACCATTGTAATATACCTATCTCTACTGCAGCACACCATTGTAATATACCTATCTCTACTGCAGCACACCATTGTAATATACCTATCTCTACTGCAGCACACCATTGTAATATACCTATCTCTACCGCTG